>NW_028247522.1:0-93246 GCF_964263255.1 Lissotriton vulgaris | reverse complement strand
TGACCTCATGATTGTGCACTGTGGTGGAAACGACCTAAGCACATTGACTGGGGTAGGTTTGGAAATGCTTATGAAGGACACCTTTGGACAATTGATGTTACTTTTGCCACAAACTGTCATTGTATATTCCAATATATGCCAAAGACAGAAGTGGAAATGGTCCAAACAATTTTCCCTCAGATTGAAAAATCTCGGAAGAAAGTCAACAAAGCTGTGCCTGCATACCTCAGAGACCCCAAAATGGGCTCCATCTACCGTAACAACATACGTTTTGATATGGCGGATATATACAAAAGTGATGCAGTACACTTCACAGATCAGGGAAACCAAGTTTTCCTGACTAACTTGAAGCTGTGCACCTGCACTTATATGTAGCTCCAACTAATGAACACAAGGGATCTTATTAGAGCCACCCTATAACTTACAACTTAGGCCCCCTATTTTAGGGCCAGATAACGGCAACTCCTGGACCCTCGCCAAAATGTATTCTCCACACAGCTTTGGCACAGTGGCCAGACCATCTCACTTTGCAGCACAGACCTCTCGCTTTGATTCCCGGCTCTATTCACCATAAGGGTGAGTAGTTGGCACTTTACAAATCCCATATTGATTTACCTTCTCACTCCCTATACAACACCACCTAAGCACTATATACAAGTTGAACGCATGTGTCACAGCGCCCAGAGCACATGACTTCAAAGCATAAAACACACAGTTTAAGCTCATAGTTTCATCCCCAAGTCCAGCAGCAGCTCAATTTAACAGCATGACACTCTAGGCAATACCTCACTTAATTTCTGTACCCTGCACTTTCAGACCGGTAGGGGTCAGTAGTTTAACAACTTTACCCCGAGTCCATCAGCATCTCAGCTTACGCCCCCAGCCCCATCAGACCCGTAGGAGTGAGTAGTTAGCACTTCACAAATACCGAATTGATTTGATACGCCTGAATGTTTCTTTGCACTCCCTCTATAACGCCCCCTAAGCACCAAACACAAGCTACAATGTTCGAAACAAAAGTTCATCCAAGTAGCTATAACTACATGCTGACACTACTTGGACAGATGTGGCACAGTGGCCAGAGCACATGACTTCACAGCTTATGACACACAGTTTGGACTCACGCTTTCATCCCCGAGTCCGACAGCAGCTCAGCTTAGCAGCATGAGACTCTAGTCAAGTCAAGTCAAGTCAATAAATTTATATAGCGCGCTACATACCCAGAGGGTCTCAAGGCACTTGGAGAAGGATGGGGAATTACTTGTCAAATAACCACGTTTTAAGTTGCTTTCTGAATGCTAGGTGGTTCTGAGTAAGGCGAAGGTGAGTGGGAAGTGAGTTCCAGGTTTTAGCTGCCAGGTAGGAGAAGGATCTACTTCCCATGGTGGTTTTGTTGATGCGAGGTACAGTGGCAAGGGCTTTGTTGGAGGATCGTAGCTGGCGGGGGGGGTGTAGAAGGACAGTCGTGGTCCGATTTCGTAGAGTGCTTTGTGTGCGTGGGTAAGGAGCCGGAAAGTAATCCTCTTATTGACGGGGAGCCTGTGGAGGCTTTTCAGGTGACCAGAGATGTGTTCTTTACGCGGGATGTCTAATATGAGCCTGGCTGAAGCGTTCTGGATGCGTTGGAGTTTTTTCTGGAGTTTTGCGGTGGTACCGGCGTAGAGGGTGTTTCCGTAGTCCAGTCGGCTCGTGACCAGAGCGTGGGTGACTGTTTTTCTAGTTTCGGTGGGGATCCAGCGAAATGTTTTTTTGAGCATGCGAAGAATGTTGAAGCAAGATGAAGAAACGGCGTTGACTTGTCTGTTCATCGAGAGTGAGGAATCAAGGATGACGCCCAGGTTCCGTGCGTGGTCCGTCGGGATGGGTGCTTTTCCAAGGGCCTCTGGCCACCAAGAGTCATCCCAGGCGGAGGGGGAGGTGCCTAGGATGAGGACTTCTGTTTTGTCTGAGTTCAGTTTCAGACGGCTGTGCTTCATCCATTCTGCTACTTCTTTCATTCCTTCATGCAGGTTGGTTTTGGCAGTGTTAGGGTCTCTGGTGAGTGATAGGATCAGTTGAGTGTCGTCGGCATAGGAGATGATGTTGAGGTTGTGTTGGCGTGCGATGACCGCGAGGGGGCTCATGTATACGTTGAAGAGGGTGGGGCTGAGTGAAGATCCTTGTGGTACGCCGCAGATGACTTCAGTGGCCTCTGACTTGAATGGTGGAAGGCGGACTCTCTGGGTTCTTCCGGTGAGGAACGAGGTGATCCATTTCAGTGCTTTTCCTTGGATTCCGACGTTTCTGAGGCGTTGTAAAAGGGTGCTATGACAGACCGTGTCGAAGGCAGCAGAGAGGTCGAGGAGGATGAGGGCAACTGTGTCTCCATTGTCCAGTAGAGTTCGAATGTCATCTGTTGCTGCGATGAGGGCGGTTTCAGTGCTGTGCTTGGCTCGGAAGCCGGATTGTGAGGAGTCGAGGGATTTGTTGGTTTCGAGGAATGCGGCGAGCTGGTTGTTGACCGCTTTCTCGATGACTTTGGCCGGGAAAGGAAGGAGTGAGATAGGGCGGTAGTTTTTGAGTTCGGTGGGGTCAGCTGTGGGTTTTTTCAGGAGGGCGCTGAGTTCGGCATGTTTCCAGCTTTCCGGGAAGGTTGCGGAGTTGAGGGAGCAGTTGATGACGTCTCGGAGGTGCGGTGCTATGATGGAGTCTGCTTTGTTAAAGATGTGGTGAGGGCATGGGTCTGTGGGGGATCCTGAGTGGATGGAGTTCATCAGACGGGTGGTGTCCTCAGTGGAGATTGGCTTCCAGTCATTGAGGATGTTCAGGGGGGGTGGGGGTTCTGCAGGGGGTTGGGTGGGTTGGTCTTTGGGTCGGTTGTCGAAGCTGTTGTGGATGTCTGCAATTTTGTTGTGGAAGAATGAGGCTAGGGAGTCGCAGAGGGCTTGAGAGGGGGTGATGTCGTTGGAGTTGGCTGAGGGGTTGGTAAATTCCTTGACGATGTTGAATAATTCCTTGCTGTTGTGGGCGTTGTTATCTAGTCGGTCCTTGAAAGCGGCTTTCTTGGCATTCCGGATCAGTTGGTGGTGTATGCGGGTGGCGTTTTTGAAGGCGTCCTTGGTGCTGGTGGTTGGGTCTTTTTTCCAGGCCTTCTCAAGGGAGCGACAGAGTTTCTTGGATTTCTTAAGATCATCGTTGAACCAGGAGGCCTTCTTGCTGCCTAGTTTGATTTGTCATTTTTTCAGTGGTGCTAGGATGTCGGCGCTGTTGGATAACCATTGGGTGAGGTTGGTGGCTGCTTGGTCTGGGTTTGAGGAGTGGGCTGGGGGGTTTTGAAGAAGCGATGAGGAGATCTGGTCGATGGTGATTTTGTTCCAGTTTCTTTGCAGAGTGGGTTGGGGGTGGTTGTTGGATGTGGGCTTGTTGTAGGTAAAGTGAACGCAGCTGTGGTCAGTCCAAAGGAGAGCTGTGGTGTGGCTGAAGGAGACATGTTTGCTGGAGGTGAAGATAGGGTCGAGTGTGTGACCTGCGATGTGGGTGGGGGTAGTGACAAGTTGTTTGAGTCCGAGGTTGGCGAGGTTGTCCAAAAGGGTGGTGGTGTTGCGGTCGTTGTTCTTTTCAAGGTGAAAGTTGAGGTCTCCCAAAAGGATGTAATCCTCGGAGGGCAGCGCGTGTGGAGTGATGAAGTCCATGATGTCTTCACTAAATTGTGCGCGGGGTCCTGTTGGCCTGTAAAGGAGGGTGCCTCTGAGTGTGCTCTTGGGGTCGATGTGGATCTGGAAGTGAAGGTGTTCATGGTTGGCGAGATTGACGTCTGAGCTGGTTGAGATGCGGATGGATTTCTTATTGACGATAGCGATGCCTCCTCCTGTGTGGCCGGTATGGTCCTTGCGAATGATCTTATAGCCTTCCGGGATGGCAATGGTGATGTCTGGGGCTGATGTGGCGTTCATCCATGTTTCTGTTAGGAAGGCGACGTCCGGAGAGATGGTGTCTAGTAGATTCCAGAGGTCAATGGCGTGCCTGTGGAGCGAGCGGGTGTTGAGCAGGATGCATTGTAGGTGGTTGGGGTAGGATATCTGTTGTGTGTTCGTAGATGAGGAGTTGTTCTTGGTGCCGTCGAACTTGCAGGAGTTGCAGGAAAAGGGTCCATGGGTGTGTCCGGGAGCGGCTAGGACGCAGTTGGGGGAACGGCCGGGGTTAAGGGCTAGGAGGGTGGTGGCATCGTAAGTAATGCGGGAGGGGTGGACATTACGAGGACCAGGGGCTCTGGCGCTGGGCGCGTTCCAGGCGCGGACGGGCGTAGACAGGCTTACCTTTGGCGCACCTTCGGCGCGCCTGGGGCGCGATCGCTGCGCGTGGACGCTGCACGTTAGGTCATTGGTCATAAATGGATGGTGGAGGGGGCGGAGCGTGGGAGGGGCAGCAGCTGGGAGGCGGTGGCGGGAGGAGGGGCGGACCAGGGGAAAACAACAACACAAAATGGAGGGTCAAAGGCGAGCACAGCCAGGGGCAGCAAATGCACAGCGTGTTTTAGGGAAAAGAGCCTTACACGCACAAACCAGCTATATAGTAGCCAAAATCAGAGTTACTGCCTCAGCGACGTCGCGCTCCTAATTAAATAAATAAATAAAGCGACAGTGCAGCGCAATTTAGTAAATAAATTCGACAGTGCAGCGCTATAAAGCGACCGTGTAGCGCTATCAATTAAATAAATAAATGAGTCAATGCAGCGCTAGAAACTGAAAGGAGGCAGGAGATCAAAACGATACCAGCGTGCAGGTCAGTTGGAGCGTGGGGGAGCAACCGGACTGAAGGAGGGTCCAGGCGGTCACAGAGAGCTCGGGAGCGAGGAAGGAAACTAATCGTGGGTGGGAGGGGCAGCAGCTGGGAGGCGGTGGCGGGAGGAGGGGCGGACCAGGGGAAAACAACAACACAAAATGGAGGGTCAAAGGCGAGCGCAGCCAGGGGCAGCAAATGCACAGCGTGTTTTAGGGAAAAGAGCCTTACACGCACAAACCAGCTATATAGTAGCCAAAATCAGAGTTACTGCCTCAGCGACGTCGCGCTCCTAATTAAATAAATAAATAAAGCGACAGTGCAGCGCAATTTAGTAAATAAATTCGACAGTGCAGCGCTATAAAGCGACCGTGTAGCGCTATCAATTAAATAAATAAATGAGTCAATGCAGCGCTAGAAACTGAAAGGAGGCAGGAGATCGAAACGATACCAGCGTGCAGGTCAGCTGGAGCGTGGGGGAGCAACCGGACTGAAGGAGGGTCCAGGCGGTCACAGAGAGCTCGGGAGCGAGGAAGGAAACTAATCGTGGGTGGGAGGGGCAGCAGCTGGGAGGCGGTGGCGGGAGGAGGGGCGGACCAGGGGAAAACAACAACACAAAATGGAGGGTCAAAGGCGAGCACAGCCAGGGGCAGCAAATGCACAGCGTGTTTTAGGGAAAAGAGCCTTACACGCACAAACCAGCTATATAGTAGCCAAAATCAGAGTTACTGCCTCAGCGACGTCGCGCTCCTAATTAAATAAATAAATAAAGCGACAGTGCAGCACAATTTAGTAAATAAATTCGACAGTGCAGCGCTATAAAGCGACCGTGTAGCGCTATCAATTAAATAAATAAATGAGTCAATGCAGCGCTAGAAACTGAAAGGAGGCAGGAGATCAAAACGATACCAGCGTGCAGGTCAGCTGGAGCGTGGGGGAGCAACCGGACTGAAGGAGGGTCCAGGCGGTCACAGAGAGCTCGGGAGCGAGGAAGGAAACTAATCGTGGGTGGGAGGGGCAGCAGCTGGGAGGCGGTGGCGGGAGGAGGGGCGGACCAGGGGAAAACAATAACACAAAATGGAGGGTCAAAGGCGAGCACAGCCAGGGGCAGCAAATGCACAGCGTGTTTTAGGGAAAAGAGCCTTACACGCACAAACCAGCTATATAGTAGCCAAAATCAGAGTTACTGCCTCAGCGACGTCGCGCTCCTAATTAAATAAATAAATAAAGCGACAGTGCAGCGCAATTTAGTAAATAAATTCGACAGTGCAGCGCTATAAAGCGACCGTGTAGCGCTATCAATTAAATAAATAAATGAGTCAATGCAGCGCTAGAAACTGAAAGGAGGCAGGAGATCAAAACGATACCAGCGTGCAGGTCAGCTGGAGCGTGGGGGAGCAACCGGACTGAAGGAGGGTCCAGGCGGTACCTCACATATTTTCCATGCCCTAGGACTTTCAGACCAAGACAGGTCAGTTGTTCGTCCTAGTAGTTATAAACACACTACTTCCACAAGTGTAGTGCAGTGGCCACGGCACATGACTTCACAGCATAAGACACACAATTTGGGCTCACGCTTTAATCCAGTCCTGCACCAGCTCACCTTAGCAGCATCAGTCTCTTGGCAATACCTCACTTAATTTCCATAGCCCACCACTTTCACACCGGTAGGGGTTATTACTTCACTTTGCATGCACTCTAGAGCACACCCTAAACACCCCACAGAGGTTACAGTGCTACTACTCTTCTCTTTCCCACTTTGTTCACCCTTTTTTCCCCTTACTCAGTTCAACTGAATCACAAAATGGCGGCCAACACTTCCTAGTTGCAACCACTCGCACCGCTCGCAGCCAATCAGCAGCAAGATTGTGCGTTCTCGTAATGCCTCAGCCAATCAGATGGCAGAATTCCCAAATATCGATATCTGTAAATTTCATTATTTCTCCAAATCTACTGAACAAAGTTACACCAAATAAACAAAAGTGTGCTTTCTAGACCAAGTCCCTTCTCCCTGCCAAATTTGGGGTAATTCAGTTCACCCGTTCGACCTGTAGCCTTGTCTAAAATTTCCCAAGGAAATGAACATGGAGAAAATACGTTTTGGGACCCCCCTTTTTTCTTGGCCCCCCTTGATGAATCACCCCCAAACTGTCAACATAGGAGCTGATATCAACAAAAAATTAGTTTTAAAAATTCACGAAGATTCGTCAATCGACGCCAAAGTTATTGGGAATAGAATGTTGTCATTTTCCTATGGTAACTAGGTCCTAACTCTAACTACCTACTGGCGACTGCCAGTAGGTTATATATATATATATATATATATATATATATATATATATATATATATATATATATATATATATATATATATATATATATATATATATATATATATATATATATATATATATATATTCACAGAAAAAACCATAGGTTATAGACCATATAAAGTTAGGAATTTGCATTTACAAAACCTTGAAAATTCACTGAAAAAACCATAGGTTATAGACCATATATAGTTAGGGATTTCCATTTACAAAACCTTATTTTACTCGCATAAAACCATTGAAATTCCATATATAGTTAGTTGCGCTAACTATATATCGCGCACCCGCAATCCACTGCTGATGATGTCACATATTACATCATTCATGACATGGTCAGTGACATCACTGATGACCTCACTGATGACAACATCCAGTGACTGTATGTTTCTGTAAAGTGTAAATATGTCTTACATATTGAAGAATGAGTGGATGTATAAGTGTCTGGATGAAGGATTTAGTAGGTGCATGACTGACTGTATGAGTGAGTGATTAAATGTGTCTCACTGAGTGCATGGGTTAGTGACTAAACTGTCTTAATTTGTGCATCATTATGTCTGTTGTTCTGTAAACTGCTGCATGTGTTGATAAGTAGCTATATGAGTAACTATATGGGTTATTGATTGGTTGCCCAAGTATTTGTATGGGAGACTGAGTGTGTGTGTGGGTGGCTGGGAGGTGTATGACTCTGTGCATAGATGTGTGAGCAGTTGATTCACTAGATGTATGGTTTCAAAAGTGCATGTGGAAACAGCTGTATGGGCGGTTGACTGTGTGCATGAGTGTATTGGTGAGTGAATGGATATCTCAGTGCTACATGTCAAAGTAAGTACATATGTAAAACACAGTACATGTGAGAGTTGACATATATAAATAACTGTGCATAAGAGCGAGTGAATGTGTGAGTGGCTGTATGGATCATTGTGAACTTGTATCAGGGATTGTATAAGAGAGTAAATATGTGTTAGTATATGTTTGAATAAGTAAAGTTTGTATAACTGTATAGTTGAGGAAATGGAGGTGTGATTGATTCTTTGCATGACTGACTAGGTGTGTGAGTAACTCCATGGATGAGTGACAGTCTGTGAGTGTCTGTTTACACTGATTGTATCTAAGGTTATATTAGAGTCTGAAGAGGTTCATCGTATTATCACATGAATGATATCATCAGTGATGTGATCAGTAATATCAAATGAAATGTCATCAGTGATGTCATTTGAGATGTCATCAGTGATGTCATTTGAGATGTCATCAGTGATGTCATCAGTGACGTCATTTGAGATGTCATCAGTGATGTCATCAGTGATGTCACTGACCATGTCATGAATGATGTAATATGTGACATCATCAGCAGTGGATTGCGGGTGCGCGATATATAGTTAGCGCAACTAACTATATATGGAATTTCAATGGTTTTATGCGAGTAAAATAAGGTTTTGTAAATGCAAATCCCTAACTATATATGGTCTATAACCTATGGTTTTTTCAGTGAATTTTCAAGGTTTTGTAAATGCAAATTCCTAACTATATATGGTCTATAACCTATGGTTTTTTCTGTGAATTTCATTGGTTTTTTAAAAGCTAACATCTGTAGCTGTAAAATGTATTCTTCTTTAAATCTTAAAATATATTTTAAATGTTTATTAATAATTTTTTTTTTAATATTTTTTTTCTTCGCTTCCAGTTCGCGAACCGGGAAGCTTTCCGTTAGCTCATCTTGATGCCGCGACCTAGTCCGCGAACCGGTAAACGTTACGTTAGCGCAACTGTGACGCGTCGCGGAAGCGCGACGTATCACGTTGTCGCGTAATGCGTCTTATGACGCGCCGCGTTAGCGCTCCCGGAAGTGCTCCGGACCGCGAACCGGAAGCGATCCGGGACGCGGCGCGCACCGCGTAACGTAAGCGGAACAGGTCATGTGACTTGTTTATCAAACTTTTCATTGGTTCATTTCACTTTTGGTTTCCAAATGATGTATGACTAGGTCATGTGACCTAAAAATAACACTTTTCATTGGTTCAGAACTTTTGCTTTTCCCAAATCATGTAAACCCCTCCTTCTTTCCTCACTCTGACTTTCATCTTGGTGAGAGAAAGACCATTTTCCTGGAGTTCAGCAATGGCTTCTATACTTGCTGCAGCTGGTGCACCCCCACCACCACCTCCACCTCCTCATAAGAAGAGAGGACCACCAAGTCAATTCATCTCCAACAGAGAGGAGGAAGAGGAGGAACAAGAAGAAGAGGATAGAGATGAACCAGAATTTATACAGGAGTTGCCCCGTGTTTCTCGAAGGAAAACAAGTTTCATATGGCAGTTTTTTTCCATCCCTCAAGGGGAGAAGAAGGTCAATGCTAAATATGCCACCTGCCTCATCTGTAAATACAGATTGTCTAGAGGCACAGAGAAAAAATATAGTATGGGCAACTATACTATGCATCGCCATATGGCCAGGTGGCATCCACTAAACTACAGCCGGGCAGAGTTGCGTGACCTCCAAGATAATCCCCCGACAACTCCTGTGGCCAGGTCAACGTCAACTATCTCTTTGACAGGAAGAGAGGCACAGGAAACCGTGCCAAACATACAGCAAAACTTCAAACACATGAAGTTTACCTGCTTATATTGTGGTGCTCTGCTCTCATGTGGGAACATGAGCGTGAAATTAATCAACATTGCATACGAAAACCACAAGTGCCCTAACCCACCCAAGCAGTAATTTTTTTTTTGCTCCTGTTGAGCCCTTTTCAATGCCTGTTTTTTTGTTGTTTCCCCTCCATAAAAAACACAAAAAAAACATAAAACTGTTCTAAAAATACAAAAAAAATCAAAAAATGTTCAGAAAAAAAAAAAAAAAAAAAACAACAAAAACAAAAACAAAAAAGTTCTTTTCAGAACTACCTCCCCTTTCAAATAAAATTGCTAGAATGTTTAGCACTCTGGCAAGCTCTATTTCTTTTGGTTCGCTTTCCCGTTCGCTGCCCGGTTCGCGAACTTGAAGCGAACCAAAAAAATATTTTTTTTAAAAAAAGAAGAGTTAGTATAAGGGAAGTAAACAGAGAGTAATGTTAAAAGAAAGACAGCTATAGGGAGTAAACCAGAGATACTGTTTAATAGATCTATTTATTAATTCAGGATGACGATAAGGTGTGATCTCTCCTGAGGTTTGTTTAAGGTGAGACCTACTCAGGGTTACAGATCAATTTTACACTTGTTGAAGAATACAGAGCAGATAATGCATGTAAAGGCCTACCAATGAAGTAAGTCATGTCCTCTTATTACATCATTCATGACATGGTCAGTGCCATCATCAGCAGTGCATTGCGGGTAAAAAGAGTAGAAAACATTTACCTTATAATTCTTGTTACCTTTTTAAAATATTTTTTCATACTTTCAATCTGTAAAAGAGAGAACAAACATTTCCAAAAATATTAAAACATGTATTTAAAAATTAGAAAAGACAAGGGAAAAGGTTCAAGAAGAAACAGTTTTTCAACAACTTTGACATTTACAGAAGCCTCTGCTTCTCTACGTCCCCTACACAATCCTAAACATATATATTTTAAACAAACTGTATCTTGATGTTGATGAACTGAGGCCTATTTTGGAACATGGTGCTTCTTTTGCACTGCTAATGTCTCACAATAGTGATGCAATAGCAGCGCAAAAAAGATGTAAAGCCATCATAAAATTGTGTCTAACATTTTAAATGATTGTTTCAGGATGCAAATAAGATGTGTGCTTTCAAGAGCTTTCTTTGAGGTGAGGCCTATTCATTTTTTTTTTTTAAAAAACAGTACCCAGAAGTACAGCACTGTAAGCATTAAAATTGACACTTACAGAAGCCTCAGTTTCTCCATATCTACCTCACATTTCTAAATGTATATCATAAGTACAAAAAGCAGAACATTAATTATACATGTTAAATGGTTTATTTTTGCTGTTCTCAGAATGTATCAAATTTCACTGAAATCAGTGACTTGAAGGTATTCATCATGTAACAGCGGGGAAAAAAAACCACAATCAAAATGATTGTGTTTAAAAAACCCATTCAACATAAGAAATCTGAATTCAAAACTCCTTAAAATTAACTTACTTTCAATGACGTCGAAGGATGTCCTATGAACAGCGTCCACTGTGTTGTGCTATAAATATTGTCAGCCCGCCACTTTCTGAAAGAAAACCTCCAACGATTCGAAAAATATGTTACATACAAGAAAAGACTTCTCACATTCTACCACATGTTTCCACTAGGCCAAATCATGTTGCAGCGATTCACAAGTCTTGTAATTCTTCCAATCAAATCCCGTCATTTTCTATTTTCGCAACTTTCAAAAAGAAAACATTTAAGATAGTTTTCACAATCCTGGACTACTAATATCTTACCCTTCTTTGTCACTCATGTTCTCCTTTTCCTATGACACTGATACTGCTTACTATGAAGCAGACTTACTTGCATCAGGTTTATATAGTCGGATTTTAAAAATTGACATTATAATTAAAAGTTTTGGACCAATAATCTAGACAGCATTGCAGACTTACATTCCCTCAACTTGATGAACCTTTTGCAATTCTTCACAGGAAATCCCGAGATTCTTTCTTTAAAATTTTGGTTTTAAAAACACCAGATAAGAATTTTTAAGGTCAAACGGCAATTTTTTTTTGAAAGTTACAACGGAATCATTGCAGAATGACCAGCCGTTTCGAGACTTTACATAAGCTGTATAATGTCCTGAAGTTGTTGAAGGACCATCGTGATAGATAATTGCTACAGTTACAAAAGTCCTTCCTGATATTGAAAGCTGAGAAGCCACAAAATTTTTTATTAAAGTTGACAATTTTGATCCATCAGGCCTACATCGTTGCATCATTAAAATGACATACTGTCCATATCTACGTATAAATAATGTTGACATCATTTCAGATTTACATTGGCTACACTCCATGTTGTGATCCGCTGCATTTACTAGCTTATTAAAGGAGACTGATTTACTGTCTGGCAAAGTTAAATATATAAATCTTTCTGAGTCTACACTAGTAGTACTTGATACCCTACAATTCTCGCAGTCATGCTGCCATTGATAAGAAAGCCCAAACAGGTGATCTACATCTACACCCTCATCTTGCAATATATCAAGCATATACATTAAAAACTCCTGACAATCTTGCTGATTATTTTCAGAGAAGTCTGTTTGACCTGAACATTCATCTAACAGATAACGAACTTCAGACACACTTTCTACTTTTGTTCGATCAGTGCTACATTTTTCTAAAACAGAATTCAACAAACAGCATAAAATTTGTTCTGAATTCAACAGAATCTGTTCTTTTAAACTCTCTAGTGAAAAGAGAACATTAACCACTACATTTGCATAGCAGTTGACACCAGAACTGTTTTCAAATTGAAAACCGACAACATCTTCAACAGAATCCACTTTCTTTCTGCTAACAATTTTCGGTTCATTGACTTTTAGTCTTTTTGCAACAACCTCCCTACTATTACTGCTATTTCTACGTTTCCGGCCTACCACACGTTTCTCAAACAAAGGATATTGAGGCAAATGTGGCGCATACTCTCTTCTTAACCTATTGTATTCCTTAACACAATCTAGATCCGCACAAATGTTTGTGACATCACAGTCAATCAAGTACAATCCCGATAAAGTTCTAACTCGTGACAATGCCACATATGCCATACCCTCCTTGAACACAGAACTGCCAATATTCACCAATGCACTGTCTACACTTAAACCTTGCGATTTATGGATTGTCACCGCATATGCCAAGCAAACAGGAAACTGTTTACGGCGAACATATAAGTCTTTAACAAGCAAAAACCTAGCAGAACAACGACCAATTTGCTGTACTTCCTCAATGCCATCAAATTTAATTCTTAAAAATTCTATTCCATCTCTATTTCTGTATTTCTCAAAATCAACAACATTACCCATTGATCCATTTACCAGACCTCTTTCTACATGTAAATTCCTTCTCAAAATGATTCGGCAATTTAAACACACATTCAAAGTCTTTTCAAAACCCGCTGTTTTAGATATAGTCTTCTCTAATGAATCCAATTTTGATTTCAAATTGTCTGACAAAATAATTGTTGATCCCATATGCTCTATTTTATCAATAGCTTCAAGTTTCACAATCTCTTGCTTTTCTAAATTCAACATTTTGTTGTTGAAGAAGGCACATTCTGCAAGAGTTGGCATCAAACATATTCCGGATTTCTTCTCAGTAATTTTCTGAAAAATATTCTCAGGCACAATCTCTTGTTCGGGATATAAATTTGAAAGTAATCGTGTATTTAAAGCTTCTTTTCCATGCTCGGTCACTTTTCCAATTCTAATATCTTGTAGAATTTTCTTGTAATCTTCATCCTTCGCCTGACGCATATTTTCATGCAGTTCAGCATAATTGAAGTTTAACCATATATTGACGTTGCCAATGCTCCCTAGGCACTTCCTGGTATCTTCATGCGTGAGTATTTTGAACACAGGTTGACCTTTTACTGGTGTCAGCTGCAGAAGATCTCCAAAAACAATGATGTGTTTGCCACCAAATAACACATCATATTCAGTTTTAATTACTTCTTGCATTCTCAAATGCACAAAGGCAAGCATGACATTGGAAACCATGCTTACTTCATCAATGATAAGTAGTTTCATTTTCCTCAAGACTCTTGAAACTTCACAGCAAGCATCCCCAGATAACTTGTTGTATTGTAATTTGTTGTCATGCTCCACCGGCAGCATCAGTAGACGATGCAAAGTAATACCTTTAATGTTATGTGCTGCCAGTCCAGTAGGAGCGGTGACAACACAAGACAGCGATGACTCAGTCCTTTCCTGCAAATAACAAGAGATTGCTTTAATGAGGAAACTTTTTCCAGTTCCCGCTTCTCCACTCACGTACAGTCGGACAGGCTTCAACGATGTACATGAGCACTCGTTCTTCTCATGACTTAATCCGTGCTCAATTTCCTTGGTAACTTCATCATATATTTTCCTCTGCTCAACGTTGAGTTGTTTTTCCAAGTCTTCTAAGTTAACTGAATCCTCCTGAGCATGTGCCATGGCTCTTTCTACTTCATTCATAGCAGTGGCAGCTTCATTTTCGATAATAGGTCCTCCAAGTGGATCTTGACTCAATGAAACAGAACTCTGACTGTCCTGAGAACTGTCTCTGGCAATCTCGGCTGCAATCGTTGCTTCCTGCTCAATTTCCAAAGTTAGCATTTCTTGATATTTAGAAAAATCAGGACATTCTATGGACTCCTTGGCTGCATTGAAAGAGTCTTCGTAACAGAGGAAATCTCCAAGCAGTTCCTCTTCTGCACGCCAAGGCTTGAAAAGTTGCAAAAGTGCTAAATAAAAAAACTCCTTTTTTTCTGGAGATTCACCACTCAATTTTCGATGGTTTACTAATTGGCATTTTCTTTGCTTGACCAGGCATCCCTCACTTCCAATTACAGCATACACTCCTTTCTCAATATCTTCTTTGATGTTCCTCTTGAATATATAATTTTGGAGAACCTCATATAGACAAACATTCTCAAGGTGACTGCTTCGATTTGGATAATATGTATCCAACATGTTGGTCTTCAAAATGTCGGTACTGTTTGGTTCCTTTTCTGCCAAATACTCAATTTCCCGGACAGGTTTTAGAACTCGATTTCGCGTTGCAGCAAGACCAAGACTCGCCCAAACGAGACTCCTGGATTTGGCATAGAGACTTGCTGAAGACAATCGATCAGAACATTCGTAAGCTCCGATTTCTCGATGCGACAACATCTTCAGACTGAAACTGTACAACTTCTTGCTGAGGCTCTTTTCATGGGAAATGTCCTCCCTCATATCCTTCAGTTCGGTCTTTTCTTTTTTGGTGATGTAAGATGTCACATACCGAGCCACAGCCATACAGTTGTCAGCCACAAACTGTATATCCATGTTAGCATTCCACATGGACAAAATCACTGGGTTGTAGTCATTGATGTACTTGGACTCTTCGTTCCTTTTCAAATTGTATGTATTCTTGGGTGATTTCCTCGTCACATTATGTCGCAGCGAAGACATCAAACTGTTCACTCTTCCTTTAGAAATCACCGGTCGTGGAAAGTTGAAACGACATTTGGTGTAGAACTTGTCCTTGTTTCTGAATTTACGACGACAGTACTTTCCACAACGATGGCTTTGGAAACGTAGAACTTGTTCTCTTAGACTTTTCTTCTCCGTTGCGTTTGGAACAGCACACGTAGAATACTGTTCTATGAAATTCATCACTAAGTCATCCGGATCTGTTCCAAATTTAGGTGCATCCTTGATCCACAACAACATATGTATATGAGGGGCACCTCTTGCTTGGTACTCCTTTCTCCAGAAGAAATCCAACACCTCTCCAAGAGGTGGATTCTTTTTATTTGTGATGAAAGACATCATAGCTTCAAATCTATGATTGAAGTACCTGCATACATTCACTGGATCCAAAGAACACAGTTCTCCAGGTGTCTTGAATTCAATGTTTTCAATATTTCCATTTGCCTCTCGTAGAAATTCAAGTAAGTCTTCCCAGCCATACTCGGCACAGCTCAGAGTGAGGAACCATGTTGGAGTTCCTAAGTTCCTCAGCATACATTTTAAATCACCATGACGACGGTACCAGTACTCATTAGTACCACGCTGACACGCCATGAGATTAATTAAGTGAGAATCCAAAATACTGTCTTGGACATTGACTTTATGCATAAAGTCACTTGCCGAGATGTTTCGCATCTGTATACCACTTTTTAAAATGTGGTTCACTGCATATGACAGTCCTGACAGATCGCTTTCAAACAAGAGATGAAACAAATAGGGAATGCATTGCCGAAACCTAGGATCTTCTGCATACAATCGTAAAGTCCGGTATTCAGACGCAGGAATTTGATGAGGTCGCTCATCATATCTTCCTCCTTGACCTGTGGGAAATAGCTGTGGGAAACACCGAGCTTCCAAACTTTCCTCCCAAACACTAATGGGACTCCCTTTGGCTTGTTTCATTTGAAACAACTCAATTGCATTCCCCATGACTTCCTTGGAATGCAAAGGATGAACACTATAATGTTCATATATTTCTTCACTATTAGACACCTCTACTTTCTCAATTTGGCCAGCACACAAAACGCTATCCTCTTCATCACTTACTTCCTCTTCTGCAACATATACATTCTTATAGTACTTATTATTTTTCTTCAAATACAAAGTTGCATTTTTCACTTTCCTAACATCCACTAAATCTTGCCATATTTTCTTATTCGTTGTCGGAACCCCATTAACCAAGATAACCAGAGGTTCCTCTTCCACTTTCTCAACTCCAATTGTGTTAATGTTTTTGTTCAAATCTAGAGGCAAATAAACAACTCTTCCCTTTAATCCTCTCTGTAAATCTGCTGGAGGCAACTTCCCTGTCTTTGGCTCCATTCTTACAATAGCCTGAAAGGGATGGATACTTTGAATCAAAATAGATTCATAAGTATTTAAATCCTTCAATTCTGAAGGAATCTCAACCAATTCCAGATTATTATGAACCGCCCTAGCAGGCATCTGGTTTTGGTTTAATTTGTTACAACAATAAGTACACACACGTTGGTCCACTCCCAAATCAAAACAATTTTCTACCATCAAGTATGTGGCAAAATCCTTCCATTCACTATTATTTTCCCTTTCACTTTTTGCATATAAATCCACTAACTTAGTCTGATTCTTATAATAAGTGCGTCGACAACATACACAAGTGAAATTAGGCCTCTCACTTGATTTCATCTGAAACGTGGCAATTTCCTTCTGAAAATAATCTGTACTGGAAACCTGTACATTATCTTCAACATTACCCTCTACTTCAGGGTCAATTTGAACATTCTCATCTTTACTACCAAAGTAACAAAACTCAATTTCTTCACAAATATTCTTCACATCTATTTCAGAACCATGCAAAAGAGCAGCACATAATTGTTTAAGCATAATTGCTGGACTCTTAGCATAATACAACATTCTCACTAATTTTCTCACTTTATTATGATGCACTGCTAGCATCCTGAAATGATGAAAAACACTCTGGCATACTCTCCTGGAAAGACAAGCCAGTGAATGACCACGCAAACCTGTCATTTGTCTCACTCTGCAAGGATCTAAATCTTGCAACAACTTCATTTTCTGCTTCAAACTTTTCTTATTAAATGTCCGTATAAAATCACAAAGCAAATTGATGGAAACCTGTCGCACACTGCAAATAGAACTACACTTCCAAATGTACACAGGACCCTTAGGACGTCTTCCTAAAACCTCATCACTTAGCGCCTCTTCTGTCTCTGTTGTCACAAGTTGTTCTTTTTCAACTGGACAACCATCCTTCACTTCATAAGCTCGACCACTGGTGTCAACTGCAAACACCAAATCATTATCCTGAAAATAACTCTCCTCATTAAAAAATGCCTCACAACTTGAACTATGCATCCATTCTCCGGAAAAAACTTCACAAAAGTTAGTACGATTTACTACTCTCTTCCATCTACTTTTTGTTTTGAAATCAGAAATTACCTTGCTTAATTTCCTAATTCTATTGATTACCAAAATAAACAACTTTCGCTTAATTTCAAAAGCATGATCAATAATTTTCTCTACATTTTTCTTCTTCTTATAAAATGCCGCTTTCTGTTGGCCTTTCTTTTTAATATTTTTCAATAAATTAACTATTATCCTGTTACGGAACATTCGATTTCGAATGTCCCTAAACTGTTGTTTCCTTCTACTATCATGCACAGAGTTATCTCTTCCTCTACCAGTAACATTTGTGATGGGTCTCTCCTTTCCATTTAAATTAATTTTCTTTTTGTGGACTGAAACATTTTTTTGAGCAAAACTTTTTTTACTACAAATATTTCTTAAGAATGATTTCGTGCTCTTACCCGGACCTTTCTTGGTGTTTTGACAAGTATTTGGGGAAGAGGACTGCTGCAATAAAACATCATCCTGCTGTCTTTGACGTTTTCTAGCCTTTCTTATTCTATTTTTTGTAGGCATTTTCCAAACTATGAAAGAATCTGCAGTTGAATCTGTGGAAAAATATAATATAAAATGTTATTAACCACTATTACCAAACAGTAAATAAATAACAGTCATCTAAAACTTAATGCCCTACTAATTATTTAACATAGCAAATGTTTTCCACCAGCACTGCATCACAAAAATGACACTCAATGGTACAAAACAGGCATACAACAATCATAAATCACTCCCTAATATTTTAAATGATTTATTCAGGATGACGATAAGATGTAGCCTATCTAAAGATTTGTTTAGGCCCAGATCTTTAGACTGGGGTGAATGTGTGTCATTGATCCACATTCAGTCCATCACCTGTTTTGTTTATTTGAGGTGAGGCCAACACATGGTTGCAGATAAGATTTTCACTGAAAAAAACCAAGGTAAAAAAACATGTGAAGGCCTACCAATGAAGTAAATCATTAAATGAAAACCAATACATTTCTGGAAATATGCACTGCTAGTGCTTCATAAGTTGTTTTGGGTCATATTTATAAGGCATTTGAGTGTCTATTATGCTATTTTACGTTCTTCATGGTGCAAATTTCTTGTAAATACGCTCCCACCTGCGGTTGGCAAATTTAGATTTTGATTATGGGAGTTACATAGGCATGTTAATAATTTCCCAAAAATGGTGTATGACCCCAAACAACCTTTGAAGCAAATGCTCTTAGCCATGTTATCCACCTCCCATTGGATAACATGGCTAAGAAGTGCTCGCAAAAGGGAAAAAAAACGGCCGCAATGCATGAATATCGCAGAAAAGTCAGCGATATTCATGCATTTTCCAGCAAATGCTCTTAGCCATGTTATCCACTTCCTATTAAATAACATGGCTAAGAACTGCTCAGGGCCCCATGAGGAACGCTTTCCATTTAAAAAGGGAAAAATAACATCAAAGACACTAAAATGCCTTCTAAATATGACCCCAAACAACCTATGAAGCTCTAACAGTACATATCCTGAAATTTAATTGATTTCAAAATTCGTTTTTAAACACAGCATATAAATCAATTGTATACCTGCATTCATGAAGAAATGACTAAAAATGTCCTTGAGACACATGAAAGTGTTTTCTGGAATGCCCTAGCACCATTTTTGGGACACTATTAACATGGCTAGGTAACTCCCATAATCAAAATCTAAATTTGCCAAGCGCAAGTGGGAGCGTATTTACAAGACACTTGCCCCATGAGGAACGCTTTCCATTTAAAAAGGTAAACATAACATCAAAGACACTAAAATGCCTTCTAAATATGACCCCAAACAACCTATGAAGCTCTAACAGTACATATCAAGAAATGTAATTGTTTATCACAAATGCGATTAAAAACGGCCGCAATGCATGAATATCGCTGAAAAGTCAATGATATTCATGCATTATCCAGCAAATGCTCTTAGCCATGTTATCCACCTCCCATTGGATAACATGGCTAAGAACTGCTCGCAAATGCGAAAAAAAACGGCCGCAATGCATGAATATCGCTGAAAAGTCAGCGATATTCATGCATTTTCCAGCAAATGCTCTTAGCCATGTTATCCACCTCCCATTGGATAACATGGCTAAGAAGTGCTCGCAAAAGGGAAAAAAAACGGCCGCAATGCATGAATATCGCAGAAAAGTCAGCGATATTCATGCATTTTCCAGCAAATGCTCTTAGCCATGTTATCCACTTCCTATTAAATAACATGGCTAAGAACTGCCCAGGGCCCCATGAGGAACGCTTTCCATTTAAAAAGGGAAAAATAACATCAAAGACACTAAAATGCCTTCTAAATATGACCCCAAACAACCTATGAAGCTCTAACAGTACATATCCTGAAATTTAATTGATTTCAAAATTCGTTTTTAAACACAGCATATAAATCAATTGTATACCTGCATTCATGAAGAAATGACTAAAAATGTCCTTGAGACACATGAAAGTGTTTTCTGGAATGCCCTAGCACCATTTTTGGGACACTATTAACATGGCTAGGTAACTCCCATAATCAAAATCTAAATTTGCCAAGCGCAAGTGGGAGCGTATTTACAAGACACTTGCCCCATGAGGAACGCTTTCCATTTAAAAAGGTAAACATAACATCAAAGACACTAAAATGCCTTCTAAATATGACCCCAAACAACCTATGAAGCTCTAACAGTACATATCAAGAAATGTAATTGTTTATCACAAATGCGATTAAAAACGGCCGCAATGCATGAATATCGCTGAAAAGTCAACGATATTCATGCATTATCCAGCAAATGCTCTTAGCCATGTTATCCACCTCCCATTGGATAACATGGCTAAGAACTGCTCGCAAATGCGAAAAAAAACGGCCGCAATGCATGAATATCGCTGAAAAGTCAGCGATATTCATGCATTTTCCAGCAAATGCTCTTAGCCATGTTATCCACCTCCCATTGGATAACATGGCTAAGAACTGCTCGCAAATGCGAAAGAAAACGCCCGCAATGCATGAATATCGCAGAAAAGTCAGCGATATTCATGCATTTTCCAGCAAATGCTCTTAGCCATGTTATCCACTTCCTATTAAATAACATGGCTAAGAACTGCCCAGGGCCCCATGAGGAACGCTTTCCATTTAAAAAGGGAAAAATAACATCAAAGACACTAAAATGCCTTCTAAATATGACCCCAAACAACCTATGAAGCTCTAACAGTACATATCCTGAAATTTAATTGATTTCAAAATTCGTTTTTAAACACAGCATATAAATCAATTGTATACCTGCATTCATGAAGAAATGACTAAAAATGTCCTTGAGACACATGAAAGTGTTTTCTGGAATGCCCTAGCACCATTTTTGGGACACTATTAACATGGCTAGGTAACTCCCATAATCAAAATCTAAATTTGCCAAGCGCAAGTGGGAGCGTATTTACAAGACACTTGCCCCATGAGGAACGCTTTCCATTTAAAAAGGTAAACATAACATCAAAGACACTAAAATGCCTTCTAAATATGACCCCAAACAACCTATGAAGCTCTAACAGTACATATCAAGAAATGTAATTGTTTATCACAAATGCGATTAAAAACGGCCGCAATGCATGAATATCGCTGAAAAGTCAACGATATTCATGCATTATCCAGCAAATGCTCTTAGCCATGTTATCCACCTCCCATTGGATAACATGGCTAAGAACTGCTCGCAAATGCGAAAAAAAACAGCCGCAATGCATGAATATCGCTGAAAAGTCAGCGATATTCATGCATTTTCCAGCAAATGCTCTTAGCCATGTTATCCACCTCCCATTGGATAACATGGCTAAGAACTGCTCGCAAATGCGAAAGAAAACGCCCGCAATGCATGAATATCGCAGAAAAGTCAGCGATATTCATGCATTTTCCAGCAAATGCTCTTAGCCATGTTATCCACTTCCCATTAAATAACATGGCTAAGAACTGCTCAGGGCCCCATGAGGAACGCTTTCCATTTAAAAAGGTAAACATAACATCAAAGACACTAAAATGCCTTCTAAATATGACCCCAAACAACCTTTGAAGCTCTAACAGTACATATCAAGAAATGTAATTGATTTGAAAATTCGTTTTTAAACACAGCATATAAATCAATTGTATACCTGCATTCAAGAGGAAAGGACTGAAAATGTCCTAGAGACACAGAAAAACGTTTTCTTGAATGCCCTACCACCATTGTTTGGACATTATTAACATGGCTATGTAACTCCCATAATCAAAATCTAAATTTGCAAAGCACAAGTGGGAGCGTATTTACAAGACACTTGCCCCATGAGGAACACTTTACATTTTAAAAGGAAAACATAACATCAAAGACACTCAAATGCCTTATAAATATGGCTCAAAACAACCTATGAAGCTCTAGCAGTACATATCCAGAAATGTAATTGATTTCTTAAATCGTTTTTAAAAACAACATATCTGTTTCAGCTTACATAACAGACCATGGAATGGGCTCCATGTACCACAATAACTTGTGTTACTGCATGCCAGAATGCTACACCGAATATGCAATTACAATTTCTCAAAGAAACTAATTCTATTAGTATATCACTAGAGACAAAACCACATTTTAAAAACACAGCTTTCTTCATCATTTTCTCCTTAAATCATACTATTCTCTATCTAAATTAAATAAATCTTTTCTCACCTTAGCAAATATTTTTTGAGTTTTGAAAACAGTCTCAGAAATACACCAAATTGTCTTCAGCAGAAGAAAAAGGATGCACTCCAAAGGCTGCAGCTATTGAAAGCACAGAAATACAGATACTCATTTCACATATCTCTCATATTAGCCAATCATAACTCTTCCCTCACTTTTTTCAAATCAAAACCCTTCCCCCCTCTGCCCTCTCTGCCTTTTTTCCATAGCAACCACCTCCTGGAAGACCTCTCATGTTTGCAAATTCACACAACAATGTTTCAATTGAACTCTGAACTCTCAGTGCACCTGCGTATCCAGTGCAATCTTTCATTAAATGTTTCTTCCTTGACCATTCAAATTACATGTTTCAAAGAACACATCCATGCACCCTAACTTTCTGTTTTCAGAAATGGAAATGCACCAATCACTGCTAATGATTCATTAGCATTGCAAACCCACACTTTTTTTTCTTTAGAAACTCCTACTGTTTCAACTGCCCTTTCATTACCACACTTCATCTGACTGCAGAACAACCTTCTCCCACCATGTTTAAGGTCTGGATTGTTGGACATAGTTACATCCACTGGGCTCAAAGGTATGCTGAGAACAGAAATTTACCTAACCTCAATTTACAAGATGTGGAAATTAAGTGGTTGGGCCAAAGAGGATTAAAATGTCACCAATTGATACCATTGGTGAAAACCTTTATGCATTTGCCAAAACCTGACCTGTTAATAGTGCACTGTGGAGGTAATGATTTGGGCACTTTGACAGGAGTAGGTCTGGAAATGCTTTTAAAGGACACCTTTGAGCAATTAATGGCACTTTTTCCTCAAACTGCCTTGGTATATTCCAATATATGCCAAAGACAGAAATGGAGGTGGTCCAACCAATTTTGTCCACAAATTGAGAAAGCGAGGAAGCATGTAAACAAATCTGTTTCAGCTTTCATGAGAGACCATGGAATGGGCTCTCTGTACAACAATAACTTGCGTTACTACATGCAAGATATCTACAGAGGAGATGGAGTTCACTTCTCAGATGAGGGGAACAGAATTTTCATTCTGAATTTAAGACTGTGCATTGGTACCTACTTATAAGTACCTAAATGTACCATAAACCCAAAAGCTCTTCTCAGAGCTACCCTTCATCTGATCACTCACAATTATTATTTTTTTCTAACTTTTTTCACTAATTTTCCACAAAATACGCTCCCCGGGGCGCTACCCGGTTCGCGAACCGAAAGCTAACCTCGCGGAATTTTTAAAAAAAATGTTTTTTTCCGCACATATAAGCCTCCTCAGCCACCCTCAGAAAACCTAGAGGGTCAAGATAAGTCTACCATGACCCCTTCTACCCATTCTAAACATTATTTGCCCTCCATCTTGTATCTTAATGCGACCGAAACACAAAATGGTGGACTCCCGTGACGCTTAAGGTTCGCGAACCGGGCCGCTTCCCGGAAAGCGGTCCTGAAAAAAAGGTGGGAAAGTAATTTACAGAAAAACGACTAGAGACACTCTCACCAAATATAGATTAGCTCATACTACATAACAATCCCTTTCATTTTCACAAATTTGATTGAAATTCCATTTAGCCATTAAGCCTGTAGACCTCTCTAAGTACCCTGAGGTAAATTACTTCACAAAACACATCTGAAGTGTTGGAATTGACAACCAATGAAAATGTTACTTTCATTTTCAATTTTTTTTTCCTGACATTTGATTGGTTATGTACCTGAATATATATAAAGGAAGAGAAGGAAACACAGCCATTTTGGCTACTACTTCCTGAACTACATTTCAAGAGCCTTTTCACCTCCCTGTAAAGTTATTTGATAATTTGTAAGTGGCACTTTAAATTAATTTGTAAAAACCTTTATTGATAATTATTTACTGTCCCCCTGCTATAGTTATAGATACAGATAACCTCCTCTGTTACATTTATTGATTGACTTACACTTCTCTGCCATAATTATGAATTTACTTACTTTAACTTCACTGTTAAAAAAACAGAACTACATGTCTGAACTTAAACCCAACAGTGCCCTAACTCTTCTAATATAATTATTTTTTTAATGCAATTTACAGCAAAAAAATGGAAGGGGAGCAAGAAAAAACTAATGTTTCCTTCGAGATTACATCCGAAGACATTGTAACTGAAGAAAATGTGGATGAAGATTTTATGGATCAATCTTTTGACGAACAATTTATTCAAACCTTACAAGAGACAGAAACATCCATGTTTGACGAGATACCAGATGATATAATGCTGGAAGTTTTAATGAACTATGAAAATAATAAATAATTTTTTTTTAAATCAAAATAAATAAATAAATAAAAAAACGAACAAAAACAACAAATAATTAACATACAGTATTAGAAAAGTCTATCATTCTTTGCCCAGAACGCTTTCCGGTTCGCGAACTTGGCGCTTACCACGCAAAAAAAAAATATATTTTTTTTTTTTGGGACCCTCCTAGGCCCTTTTAAAACCTCCACATAAAACCTAGGGGGTCAACGAGGATCTACTATGCCCCCTTATGGTAATTTCCCCCTTTGTTTTGGCCTCCTCTTGTCTCTCGATCCTACCGAGAGACAAGATGGCGGCCGCTCCGGACTGTTTAGAATGTTGACAGACACCGGAGGGCCAATCAGCTTCGCATCGCAAAGTTCCGATACGCGAAAAGTTCGCTAACCGGATCGCTGCCCGGAGCGCTGGTACAGATATATATCTTGATTTAAACATTAATTTCTCAAATTCCACTGAAGCACATATATTGAGACCTAGCAAAGGCACATCGGGCTAACAGTCCCTACAATTTTGCCAAGTTTCGTGAAAATCCATTCAGCCGTTCGGGCTAAAAGTGAGTCCAACCGCCCTATGGAAATTAACATGGGAAAAACGCGTTTTGGGACCCCCCTTTTTTCTCGGCCCCCCCTTGACGACCCCCCCCCAAATTTCCAGGAGCTGCTCAGAAACAAAATGTGCCATTTTCCAGAAAATTTCAGCCAATTCCGTCCACAAACGCCAAAGTTATTAGGCATAGAATTTTCAGAAATCCCATAGTGAAAAAATCCTAACTATATATACCTACTGGCGACCGCCAGTAGGTAATATATATATATATATATATATATATATATATATATATATATATATATATATATATATATATATATATATATATATATATATATATATATATATATATATATATATATTCACTGAAAAAACCATAGGTTATAGACCATATATAGTCAGGGATTAGCATTTACAAAACCTTGAAAATTCACTGAAAAAACCATAGGTTATAGACCATATATAGTTACGGATTAGCATTTACAAAACCTTAATTTACTCGCACAAAACCATAGAAATTCGCATATAGTTAGTTGCAATAACTATATATCGCGCACCCGCAATCCACTGCTGATGATGTCACATATTGCATCATTCATGACATGGTCAGTGACATCACTGATGACATTATCCAGTGACTGTATGTTTCTGTAAAGTTAAAATATGTCTTACATATTAAAGAATGAGTGGATGTATAAGTGTCTGGATGAAGCATTTAGTAGGTGCATGACTGACTGTATGAGAGAGTGATTAAATGAGTCTCACTGAGTGCATGGGTTAGTGACTAAACTGTCTTAATTTGTGCATCATTATATCTGTTCTGTAAACTGCTGCTTGTGTTGATCAGTAGCTTTATGAGTAACTATATGGGTTATTGATTTGTTGCCCAAGTATTTGTATGGGAGACTGAGTGTGTGTGTGGGTGGCTGGGAGGTGTGTGACTCTGTGCATAGATGTGTGAGCAGTTGATTCACTAGATGTATGGGTTTAAAAGTGCATGTGGAAACAGCTGTATGGGCGGTTGACTGTGTGCATGAGTGTATTGGTGAGTGAATGGATTTCTCAGTGCTACCATGTCAAAGTAAGTACATATGTAAAACACAGTACATGTGAGAGTTGACATATATAAATAACTGTGCATAAGAGCCAGTGAATGTGTGAGTGGCTGTGTGGATCATTGTGAACTTGTATCAGGGATTGTATAAGAGAGTAAATATGTGTTAGTATATGTTTGAATAAGTAAGGTGTGTATAACTGTATAGTTGAGGAAATGGAGGTGTGATTGATTCTTTGCATGACTGACTAGGTATGTGAGTAACTCCATGGATGAGTGACAGTCTGTGAGTGTCTGTTTACACTGATTGTATCTAAGGTTATATTAGAGTCTGAAGAGGTTCATCGTATTATCACATGAATGATATTATCAGTGATGCGATCAGTAATGTCAAATGAGATGTCATCAGTGATGTCATCAGTGATGTAATTTGAGATGTCATCAGTGATGTTATCAGTAATGTCATCAGTGATGTCATTTGAGATGTCATCAGTGATGTCATTTGAGATGTCATCAGTGATGTCACTGACCATGTCATGAATGATGTAATATGTGACATCATCAGCAGTGGATTGCGGGTGCGCGATATATAGTTATTGCAACTAACTATATATGCAAATTTCTATGGTTTTGTGTCCGAGTCCGAGTTCCAAGGTGTCCCAGGGCCATTTTAGTGGACCAGGCCCAAATCCAAAGAACAGGCCGCCATTTTGAGAGTCCTGTTGCAGCCGCCTATCGCTGTAGCAGCAAGAGCGGGCGAAACTCAGCTAGACGGCGCCCCAATGCAGATGAAGTGCCTCCACCTGGAGAGGCGGGAGAGGCTCATTTGCGCCGCCTCTCCCCCCCGCAGCATTGTAGGATGGCCACACCAGTACGGCAACTTGCTGGACACCACCTCGGTGCCATCCAGATCTCGGCGCGTTGTGCTGCCTTCGGCCTACTGTAGCCGCAAGTGCGGACGCAACTCAGCTGGATAGCGAGTGAAACACCAAGGGGCGCCCCACTGCAGCCGAGGAGCCTCCATCTTGGGGGCGAGGCACCGCATCACATTGCTTTCCAATGCAGTCAGATCCTCAAACAGCCCCCACTTACTGACGCGACCTCACAGGCCAACAGGGCACCCCACGGCGACTTTCGGCGCAGCATTGTAGGATGGCCACACCAGTGCGGCAACTTGCTGGACACCACCTCGGTGCCATCCGGATCTCGGCGCATTGTGCTGCCTTCGGCCTATTCGCACATCGGTCCGCTACTGACGCCGCCTCACGGGCCAACTGATTTTTTGGGCTTTTTATAGCCCAAAGCCGCATAACAGGTCATGTGACTTGTTTTTAAAACTTTTCATTGGTTCATTTTACTTTTGGTTTCCTAATGATGGAAGGATTGATCATATGACCTAAAAATAACACTTTTCATTGGATTAAAACATTTTTTTTTCCCCAAACGATGAAAGCCCCACCTTTCTTTTTCTCACTCGGCAATCCAAAAAGGTTCTGTTAGATGACAACAGAGGGGACAGGCAACAAGAACCATCACTCAAAAAAGGGGAGGGCAAGTTCTTCCCTACCGGGTCACGTTGGGGCTCCACCGGAACTCATCGAATTGATAGTCTACAGTGTTTCTGGATGTTTCAGACTGAAGCTGGCGTCAGCATGAGAGCACCACCATCTCGTAGCTCCGTCGTGGCCATTCCGCAAGCAATCATGACAGCTGCTCCCCACCGGAAGCCTGCGGGAGTCGGGGGCCCCCAAGACTTTTGTAGAATCTTCAAGGCTGAGGGGACGCTTTCGAGAATGGGGCCCAAGCCCTAGCAGACAAGCGTCCAAGTTCCAAGGTGTCCCAGGGCCATTTTAGTGGACCCGGCCCAAATCCAAAGAGCCTGCCGCCATTTTGAGAGTCTTGTGGCAGCCGCCTATCGCTGCACCGCA
Source organism: Lissotriton vulgaris (assembly GCF_964263255.1). NCBI lineage: Eukaryota > Metazoa > Chordata > Amphibia > Caudata > Salamandridae > Lissotriton > Lissotriton vulgaris. Next base: position 65,099 of record NW_028247522.1, on the reverse strand, counting down.
AGAGTGGGCGCAACTCAGCTGAATGGCGGATTTTGGCACAGTGTACCAAAAGCGGGCGGAATGGCAATTGAAACGGTAAAGGTGCGCCCCACTACAGCTGACGAGCCTCCACCTGGGGAGGCCCGTTCACGCCGCCTCCCCCCCCCCTCCCCGGGGCGCCCCACACCGTTTTTCGGAGCAGCATTGTAGGATACCAAAACCAGTGCGGCAACTTACTGGACATCACCTGGATGCCATCTACATCTCAGCGCGTTCTGCTGCCTTGGGACTATTCGCACAACAGACCGCTACTGATGAGGCCTCCCCCCCCCCTCCCCGGGGCGCCCCACGCCGTTTTTCGGAGCAGCATTGTAGGATACCAAAAACCAGTGCGGCACCCAGGTGACATTACCTGGGTGCCGTCCAGAACTCAGCACGTTGTGCTGCCTTGGGACTATTCGCACAAAAGACAGCTACTGACCATTGTTGCTTCTTTTTTCAAAATGTTTTTTAAATGTGTTTACTGTTTTTGTTGCGTTGTATATATTTATAAGTTATTAAAGTTTTATAATCCTACTACTTTGTTGGAGTGCTATATATTTTTAATGTGACACATAATTGTAAAAACTTTGATGTACAAAGAGGCATCCCTGGAATCTTCCGCTTCAGGCTCGGTCCCACACACCCTCACAGTGAGAATCCCCTCCCCAATCACAATACAGGATGGTTATCAGATAGTAGGAACGCGTGTGCTGTGACGGATCTCATGAGGTGGGGGCCTTGATCTACTGTAACTCCTTTGAACATGGGTGATTCTTTAAAGTTGGGGCCATAAACTACATCCGCACGGCTAGGTGATAGCCTAGGACCGGCCTGGACAATTAGACACAGAGGAAGAGGAGTGTCAGAGGGTGCGGTAGTGAATAGGGTGAAAGGGAGGTGTCGGGCGGGCGGGCACAGGGTGTGATTCTCAGGGAAGAACAGCGCAGATGGGGGGAGGTTTATGGCCCATGCATGAGAGAGAGAGCGGGGGTGACCAGTGCGTGGGGGAGATGCTTGCGAGGGTGGGGAGCCATGCTGAGGATCGGCGATGTGCAGAGAGTGGGTCTGGTCAAGGCATCTAAAATGGCTGCGGTGCACGACAAAATTGTGGCATTGGAAAAAAGGCAAGATGGCGCAGACAATGTTTATCAATACGGATTAATTTATAACAATTATTTTTAACAAAATATTTACTCGCAGTGAGGAAAAATGGCGGTCAACACTTCCTGATTTCCTTCGAATCGAACGTTAACAGACGTCACGCAGCAAAAAAAAAAAAACGCTCACGCGCAGCCGCTGGAAGACATGTATCAACATATATGAGCCTCCTCAGCCACCCTCAGAAAACATAAAGGGTCAGGATACGTCTCCCGTAACCCTTATACCCTGTAATTTAATTAAAACGAAATACAAAATGGCGAATTCCCGTTTCGCTACCTGTTCGCGAACCGGGACCCTTTATTAACCCCAACATCATTCCTAGTGGGTCAAGAGGGGTCTACCTTGCCCCCTTTCATTAAATTCCCCCTTCCTTTTTCTCCTCCTCTTTTCTCTCGATCCTACCGAGAGACAAGATGGCGGCCGCTCCGGACTGTTTAGAATGTTGACAGACACCAGAGAGCCAATCAGCTTCGCTTCGCAAAGCTCCGTTACGCGACAAGTACGCGAACTGGAGCGCTATCCGGGACGCTGTCACAGATATATAATTTTTTTAAAACGTTAATTTCTCAAAATCCACTGGAGCACATATATTGAGACCCAGCAAAGGCACATCGGGCTAACAGTCCCTACAATTTTGCCAAGTTTCGTGCAAATCCATTCAGCCGTTCGAGCTAAAAGTGAGGCCAAACGCCCTATGGAAAACTCAATGTTAAAAACGCGTTTTGGGACCCTCAGAAACAAAATGTGCCATTTTCCTGAAAATTTCAGCCGATTCCGTCCACAAACGCCAAAGTTATTAGACATAGAATTTTCAAAAGTTCCATAGAGAAAAAATCCTAACTATATATACCTACTGGCGACCGCCAGTAGGTAATATATATATATATATATATATATATATATATATATATATATATATATATATATATTCACTGAAAAAACCATAGGTTTCACACCAGTTATAGTTAGCTGGAAATTTTACTGACATAAAACCATTGAAATTCCCACGTTATAGTAAGTTGGACTCACTATAACTTGCGCACCTGCAATGCACTGCTGATGACGTCACATATTACATCACTCATGACATGGTCAGTGACATCACTCATGACATCACTGATGACACCATCCAGTGAATGTGTGTCTTTCTGAAAAATAAATATGTTTTATATATTTATATGTAAAGGTCAATGGAAAAATAAATGTTTCAATAAGTGTCTTAATGGATGTTTTTTTATTTTTTTAGAATTGATTGGTTAAATGGCTTATTAAGTGTATCTTAGTCAATACATATATTAGCGAGTATTGCTTAAATATTTAAATGTTTGTATCAGTGTTTCACTTTGTGTATAAGTGGCTGCATGGGTTGGTGAGTAGCTACATATGTGTGTGTATGGGTTAATAGATGTTTTTTTAGTATCATTATGAGTGTATGTATGGTTTGGTGGGGGTATTACTTAGCACATAGATGCATTAATGACTGACTCACTGTTTGTATGTGTTTTGAAGACAGCATATGTGTTGGATTGTAAGGGTGGATGAGTGTGTATATGTGTGTGTTAGTGAGTGAATGACTGTCTCACTAGTGTCTTTATCAGTAACTAAATATGTTTTATTCTAGTATATGTGAGTATTGATGTATATAAGTGAGTATGTGTGAGAGTGAGAGATTGTAAGAGTTCCTGTTTAAATAAGTATGTGTGTCTATAAGTGATTGTTTAAGAGTTTAAGTATGTGTAAGTTTCCTTAGAAGTAAGGTGGTAGTGTGTGTATAGCTGTATATGGAAATAAATGGATGTTCAATAGTTTATTTGCATGTGTGATTATGTGTGTGAGTAACTTTTGGATGACTGTCGGTGTGTAACAGGATGTATAGGTGTTTCACTACATATGATGAGTGAATATATGTATGACTGACTATATAGAACTGTTGGTGAATGAGTGGATGTGTATATAGATTGTGGTATTACTGAATTGGTTGTTGTAACTGGTATGGGTGTCTATTTTTTTTGAAAATGTTAGTTTCTATTTTTGAATATGTGTTTCAAGGGTTACATTACACTGAAAGGAGTTTTGTCACTCTATCACAAGGATGGTGTCATCAGTGATGTCATGAGTGATGTCACTGACCATGTCATGAGTGATGTAATATGTGACGTCATCAGCAGTGCATTGCAGGTGCGCAAGTTATAGTGAGTCCAACTAACTATAATGTGGGAATTTCAATGGTTTTATGTCAGTAAAATTTCCAGCTAACTATAACTGGTGTGAAACCTATGTTTTTTTCAGTGAATTTAATAGGTTTTTTAAATGCTAATTCCTAACTATAACTGGTTTGAAACCTATGTTTTTTTCAGTGAATTTCATAGGTTTTCTAAATGCTAATTCCTAACTATAACAGGTGTGAAACCTATGGTTTTTTCAGTGAATTTCATAGGTTTTTTTAAATGCTAATTCCTAACTATATATAGGGCCTCAAACCTGTTTTTTTCAGTGAATTTGAAAGGTTTTTTTATAGCAAAGTTCTATAGCTATGAAATCTAATATTTTTTGTAATAAATCCTATATTGTATATTTATTTAATAGTATTTTATTTATGTATATTGTTCATTTTTTATTTTTTATTTTTTTTGCCTTGGAGCGCTCCCGGTGAGCGCACCGGAATGGGCAGTCTTGCGGCGCGCCCCGGTGCGCATACCGGGGAGTGTCCCGTTAGCGCTATTGCCGCGTATGAAAACATCATTGTGACGTATCGCGTAGCCGCGTCCGCGTGATACGGAAGGCGTAAGCGTACCCGGAAGCACCCACGCGCATATGAACGCGCTACGTAAGCCCCCCGGGACGCGCCCCGGGTCGCGTAGCGTAAGCGCGCCGGGTCATGTGACCTGAAAATAACACTTTTCATTGGTTCAGAACAGTTTTGTTTTGCAAATGATGAAAGCCCGGGTCATGTGACCTGAAAATAACACTTTTCATTGGTTCAGGACAGTTTTGTTTTCCAAATGATGAAAGCCCCCACCTTTTTTCCTCATTCTCACTTTGTACTTTGAGTGAAGAAGGCCTGTTGAAAGACCTCTCTGTACCTTTTTGGACTTATAAATGGCTTCAGTAGTAGCAGCAGCAGGAGCATCTCAGCCACCACCACCACCACCAAGAGGACCACCACAACACCACAGTGGTGGAGATGAAGAAGAGGAGGAGGAGGAAGAGGAGGAGGAGGGGAGGAGGACATTCCTGCCAGAAGATAATACCCCATATAGGCCAAAGCAGCACATTATATGGGAGTTTTTTTCCATCCCAAAGGACCAGAAGAAAGTCAAATCAAATCAAATCAAATAAAACTTTATTCGGATAAAGGAACTTATCCATAAAAGTACAGACAAGTCAAATCAGTTACAGAATAAAAAGCCATTCTATCCTCATTTAAAAAGACAACAAATTCCTGAGATTGGTACAAATAAAACGAAATAAGATAAAATAGAATAAGCACTCAATTAATACGTTAAAGAAAGAAGACTATCCTTAAAACACAAAAACGAAAAGATATTAAACACAATGTAATTTCTAAAAACTCATTACACAGTAGAGTAATCAATCAATACTTTAAATATAACAATTAATCATAATGTTTTCGGAATTTGGTGCAAGATTTTAAAAAGCAAAGTATAGGGACAACTGAAAACTCAGTGTCCAAACATTGTAGGGCTTGGAGCGCCGGGCAGCATTGGCGTAAACCCATGTATTTTACTAGCGGTAGAATCCAATTTCTCAGTGGGTGGTCATAGAGGCTGCAAAAGAATATTACATGGAGAAGTGATTGCTCTGACTGCCCATCACAAGGACAACAGGAGAGGTTTGCGGACCAATCATTGGTCTTGGGGAAAGTCACTAAGCGGTGGAAAATACTGAAACGAAACCGGGTCAGCAAAAATTTGTCGTATTATGTTAATGTTGTTAGCAGCAAATAAGGCTGAATCCCCCAGGAGGTTTGTACTGCTAGGAGATGAACGTTTGCCGGCTTTAAAGTCTCTCTTGCCATTCTAAGCTCACGCAGATGGGATAAACATACATTTTTCAGGGTGGCTCGAGATATGCTCGCGATAGTTTCAGGGTGGGTAAAATAGGATTCTAAATTTAAATCAATAAAGAAATTTGAAACATAATCCAACCATGTAATGCTCTTCCATATTTCTAGGGTGAGGCAGTCAATATTCAGAGAGCGAGTAAGCTTGCATTCATCTGTATGCCATATACGCTGCCAAAGTAGGATCGGTTAGATGGCAATGATGTCAGATATATAGTCCATACCTAGTTCCAAGTGGCAGCCGTAAATTGGAGAGCTTTTGGGGACCGCTAGAAGATACCTTAGAAAACAGTTTTCCACCTTTTGGATGCATGCAGTGGCGGAAAAACCCCATATTCCTGCTCCATAAAGAGCTACTGAAGAGCATTTATCATGGAAAATCTGGAGCAGTTCGCGTGCCGGACGTTGACCTAGATTCCGGGCAAACGTTTGCAGGGCCGTTACTGTTCTAAGGAATGACAGTTTCCTGGTTTGGATTGCTGGTCGCCAGTTTTGTTTATTATCGATCAGAATTCCCAGGTAGGGGTATGTTTTTGTGCAGTCTAACTTGGTGTTGTTTATATATATACCCTTTGTGTGGCTAGTGGCTTTCCCAACATGCATAATGAAGGTTTTCTTTTTGTTAACCTTTAAATCCAGGCTTTCCATGAATAGGCAATGTCTATTGACCTGCATTTGTAGTTGGCAGGGAGTCCGAGCCATTATGACCGCGTCATCTGCATAAAGCAGAGCTGGAATAGGACGACGGCCAATCATGGGGAGATCCTGACTGCCCTCTAGCATTGCCACCTCCAGGCCATTTGTGTACAGAATGAAAAGGAAGGGAGCCAGCACGCAGCCCTGTCTGACTCCCTTCACCGCATCAAAAGACCTGGTCAACTCCCCCCCCCCCCGCACCATAGCGAACTTTGGCTGATGCCCCTGAATAAAGGTCTTGCATGAAGCGGATTAAAGGGGGGTCTACACCTATCTTAATGAGGATATTCCACAGCTTGCAATGAGACACACAGTTGAACGCTGCCGACAGGTCGACGTATGCCAGATGGAGTTTACCCCTCTTTGCCCCCACATATTTACCCGCTAATAGGGACAAATTTAGTGCTTGTTCTACCGTCCCCATTCCCTCACGAAATCCATACTGTAGATCAGAGAGTATTTGATTTTCAGCTGCCCAACTACGAAGTTTTTGGAGGACTAACCGCCCTGCAACCTTACCAGTTGCATCTAATAAAGAAATGGGTCGATAACAAACTGGGTCATTTCGAACCCCTTTCTTGAAAATTGGGAGGAGGATTGAGGATTTCCATGAGGTAATTGGGCCTGTTTTTTAACTGCATCAAAGACCCTAGTGAGGATAGGGGACCACAAATCCAAATTATGTCTATATATATCGAGAGGAACCCCATCAGGGCCAGGGGCTTTCCCGCATTTCGATAACTTTAATGCGGTAACTACCTCCTCGTGGGAGAAACTGAGATTGCCACCATCTCGAGGTACCTGTATAGGTGCAGCTGGTCCCCCAAAAATAGCTGAAAAGTGGGTGACCCACGCGCACTCATCCACTGCCACCTCGATTCTCGGGTTCGAATTTAAATTTGTTAAGAAGGGAGTTTTAACTGTACGCCAAAATGTGGTTGAGTCCCTTACAAGACAACTTTTGTGGAGTGTCTCCCATAGTGTTTTTTTAATCTTACAGTGCTTTAAAGACTGGGTATACTCCCTTCTGAGACGGGCAATTTCTCATTTGTTTCTGATGCTGCAACGGAGTGCTTTCTTCAGAGACGAATAGGCTCTCCTAGTGTCAGCATTGAACCAACCCTTTTTTTGGTTTCTTGTTTCCCTTTGATTTACTTATTAATTCATCATTAATTGTTTTAGTAATGATCAGGAAACTATCTATTATTTTATCAGGGGGAGAGTCAGCATTAAGGCAAATTTCTATTTGTGGTAGAGTACGACTAAGAACTCTACCTGTGAGTGTGACGGGATCCACGGTTTCCCACTTTACGGTAAAACCATTTAGTTTACCCATGCTCAGTGTATCTTGGGTTAGTAGGGAGGGTGATTTAACCAGTTTACAGTAGTCAGGCACTATGATAGTCATAGAGTTTGGAAAATGATCACTGTTTGGGTTTGTGCCCGTCAGAAAGCAGCCTATTTGGTCTGTCAGGACTTGAGAAACTAAGATAAAATCAATCAAGGAGGAATGGCCTCTTCCACTAAATGTTGGAGAAAATGCTACTGGGGGAACAACGAGCTCATTTGCAAACCCAAGTTCTAATGTCACTAGGATTTCCATTAACCGGAGGCCTAAACTGGAATGCGGAAAATGAGTTTGGTTTAAACCCCCCTCGTCCACCCAGCCACATTTTTTGGAGCCACTATCCTTACAGAGACTAACATTAAAGTCCCCTCCCCTGATAGGATAAAATTGTTTTTTCCTTGTTATTTTCCGTTCTACCTGTAGGAGCCGGAGGATTTCCTCCAAGACAGGGAGTATGCCTTTGGTCCGTAGGTTATTATAAAAATTTACTACGTAGTAAGCCGCTTTTAGATTTAGTGTTAATTTCAATATTTGGAAGTTTGGCGTACTCACTACAACCTGTATGCTACTGATAGGGAGATCATTTGCGATATGTTTATGTTTTTGAGATTTTTATTGCGCGCAAATACCCGAGGGTGTCTCGGCGCAGATCGGACTCCTGAGATGAAGCTACCTTAAAATTATTGGTCAAATAACCAAGTTTTCAAGAGTTTTCGAAAAATAGTGAGAGTTGGACTGGTTTTAATGGGCAGAGGAAGGGAGTTCCATAGCTTGGGGGTGGCTACTAGAAAGCGCCTATCTCCCCAGCTGGCAGTTCTGGTACGCGGGACAGCAAGCAAATGGGTACTAGCAGAGCGAAGGTGTCTTTGTGGGGCATAAATTCGAAAGGCATCTTTGAGGAACCTTGGTCCGGAGTCATGAATAGCTTTGTAAGCAATGCAAAGAGCTTGAAATTTTATGCGATTCTTGACTCCTAGCCAATGCAAATGGCGTATGGCCATGGTGGTTGAGCGGCGACTGGGGATATTAAGCAGAATTCTGGCCGCTGCATTTTGCACGGACTGCATTTTAGCTAGAATTTGTTCCTGTGTGCCAAGAAAAAGGGCATTGCCATAGTCCAATTTTGAGAAGACAAGGGTGGTAATCAAAGTTTTCCCAGCTCCTGCCGGGAGGTAAGGCAGCAGTTTTCTAATTTTTCTTAGCATGAAAAATGATGAAGAGACCACCTTGTTCACATGGTGTTTGAACAGCAGCTTATCGTCGAACACAACGCCGAGGTTCCTGACCTTGGCAACCGGGGTCGGGGTGGGCCCATTTCACTGGTCCACCAGCTTGAGGACCATTCTGGTGCAAGGTTGCCAAAGGTCATTACCTCGGTCTTGTCCGAGTTTAGCTTCAAGTTATTACTAGACATCCATGAACTGATGGTCCTCATTCCTTCCTGAAATCTTGCAGCCACAGCTGGTCCATCTTTGTGTATTGCCAACACCAATTGGGTATCATCCGCATAGGTGGTTAAGCGGAGACCCTGAGCTTTAATGACTCTCGCCAAGTCTGCCACATATATATTAAATAAAGTAGGACTTAGTGCAGAGCCCTGCGGCACCCCACACGGTAGGGTAAATGTTGAAGAGTAGAAGGAGCCTAGCTTTACTGCCTGGGTACGATTAGCCAAAAAGGAGGCAATGAGGTCCCTGGCATGATGGGTCACTCCCAGGGAGGTGACACGGTCGATCAGGATGGAGTGATCGACCGTGTCAAAGGCGGCAGAGAGATCTAAAAGAACCAGGATCGCTGCCCGCCCTGGTCCAGTATGGTCCTGATCTCATCTGAGGCCTTTATCAAAGCCGTCTCAGTCCCATGGCCCTTCCTGAAACCAAACTGGGTGTCATCCAGGAGCTGATGGTGATCGATGAAATTCGCCAGTTGTTTATTCATGATGGATTCGAAGATTTTAGCCGGGAAGGGGAGGCAGGGGATCGGTCTGTAGTTGACTGAATCAGAGGGGTCCAGGGAAGGTTTCTTTAACAAGGGCTTGATGATCGCAGTTTTCCAGGTTTCAGGGTATATACCTGTTTGGAAGATGGAATTGCACAGGTCTGTAAGAGGGAAGTGATAACCTCTTTTAAGGCGCACAGGATAGAAGGGGAACATGGATCTAGAGGAGACCCAGATTTAGTAGAATTGATTAGGATAGTAATCTGATCTGCCGTAGTCGGAAGGAAATTAGAAAAGAAGGGAGTGAGGGGGAGAGGCTGAGAGAGAGGTTCAGCATGATCGGAACTCGTTGCTGGGGAAAAAGATGAGTAAATGTTCATAACCTTGGTAAGGAAAAAATTAGCCAGCGTATTGCAAAGGTCTTGAGATGGTTCGTTTAAAAGGCCTACTGGGGGATTGGAGAGAGCTTCAACGACTTGAAAAAGCCTTCTAGACGAATTCTGAGCCGATTCAATCTGGTCACAAAAGAAAGCGCTCTTGTGCCTGACGATTGCTTTTTTGTATAATGCAAGCGCATCTTTATAAGTTTGTATATCTGCGATGGTATAATGTTTGCGCCATCGCCTTTCCAAGTTTCTACAGTATTGGCGTTGTAGTCGAAGATCCTCAGTGAACCATTGGGCAGATGGCCTAGCTCGGTTGGGGTTGAAAGATTTAACCGGGGCTTCTTTATTGATGGCGTCCAGAATCCAGTCCTGATATCTACTAGACAACAGGATAGGATTTAGTGATGGCTCATAAGAGGAATCAGCCAAGGTTTTGGCCAAGAGCGGAAGATCTACATTTTTCCAGGCTCTCATAGTAATGGAGTTGCGAGAAGTATCTTGCGGGGGTAGGATTGTGGGCCAGAATGGTAAAGATAATTGCCGAATGGTCTGACCAGACTACCGGGAGAACTGTGATCAGTGAAATAGTAGGGTTATTGGTGAAGAGGCCGTCGAGTATGTGTCCTGCCTGATGAGTAGGAGTTGCAACCAGCTGCTGTAGACCTACAGAGTGTAAATCAGTGATCAATTGGGCCGTATCTTTATCCCCTAGGGCTTCCAAATGGAAGTTGAAATCCCCCAACATGGTACAGGTTGCTAAGCCACCTTTTGATCTGCCTGAAGTTGAGGGCTGGGCAGGAGAAATAAAAGTTTTATACCCTTGTAGATGGAGTTGGGTAGTGGACCATGTTTCCTGAAAACACAGAATGTTATGTTTGCGAATTTCAGAGAGCCAAGAGGGTAAATCTACCTTAAGTCTAAGGCCTGCCACATTCCAAAATATCATGGAGAGATGCTTGAAATTTTGCTTTACAGAACCCACGGCCTCACCCGTACTAGCGAAACCCGTTGCATCGACGACTAAGGGATTACCTGGGGGTTTGTCCATCGTCTGACTCTGCAGGGGCACTACAGAAGCCTATATGGTAGGCATGGGGAGTAGATTAGGACTGACATTTTCGTTTGGGGTTGTTTTATAACAGACTAGTGGGCTTGAAGCGGACGTAGATTTTACGGGGACCAAATTTACATTTAAAGACTTATATTTACTGTACCCCTCAGATGAACGGGCGATGCTTTGATCAGATGGTGCCAGCCATTCATTTTCATCAAGACCAGACAAGCAGTCAAATGAGTTGTAGGTAGGAATGGTCCAGCCGCCAGGTAAACTGTGTTGCTGGACCCAGCCAAGAGGCAATACATGCGACCAGCTAGGACATTGGGGATGGATAGAGTAGGGGGGGTTTGCCAGACCGGGTCTTGATACAGGAAAATGCTGTTCAGAGTTTGAGATGTCCATTCTATGGTACCGTTTAGGAAACCCAGAAAGATCCCCCACCAGGGCTTTCGGGTAAAAATAGCTAAGTTCTCTGACCCTGATGCTACCCTCGTTTCCACCCGTGTACCTGTCTTTAATAAAACTAGATGTCCTGTGGTCTCTGAAGTTTATAATGGCAATATCACCAGTAATTGTTTTGGGCCTCTTCCCCAACCATCCTGCTCGTTGAACGTGGAGGATTTCTCCATTTAAATTAGGAGGTAATGGTCTGTGTGTGCGCAGCCAGTACATTACCTTGTTCTTTAAGGTTTGGTAGTTTGCAAAACTACCTTCAGATAATTCAGGGACTCCAGTTAAGACTATAACGTAGGGGTCCACCTCAGGGGGAAGATTAATTTGCCTACGCCTATCCGTGTTCTGTCTTATCACTGATGATGGGGGAATAGGGCGGTCAACTGGAATTTTGATATTAGGTGCGACCCTTTTGTCAGAATTGCTCTCGCATGATTTTTTCTATCCGCCAGCTTGGGTATCTCTCACTGCTGTTTTAGTATGTTCCCCTGTTGGCTTTGGGGTTTGGGATCTCGCAAGGTTAGGGTTACACTGAGTCGTGGGTTTTAAAGCTATTTGGGGATTTGCTATAGAAGAGGGGGTGGGGGTTATTACAGAGTTTGGTTGTTCGTTGGGTTCGAGCTTATTCTCTGCCAATATCTGCTCTATAGTGCCCAGTTGTGTAGCTATTCTTTTAAGTCTCTCGACTACGGGAAGTATCAAAGATTTGAGTAATTTTTCCAGTGGACCCAAGTTGTCGGTGATAGCTAGATCGTTCAATTTAAGAATGGGGGGAGTTACAGTGTCAGAAGTTGTAGATATATGGGGTTCAGGGCTGTTTTTCTTCCCAAAATTAAGGTGGCTATTCCTGCTATTTTTGGTCTGAGCAGGCTGATTACTCAAACCCTTTCTCCTACGCTTTGCTGGTGGCTGACCTCGGGTTTGGGGGGCATTTGTATTTGGTTTTGGGATTTGAACAGACTCTGCCTGGGGTGGTAATATTTCCGGTGGTGTATCAGGTACAGTGATTTGAGTGGTACCTGGTTGCGGAGATAAAGTGTCAGGCAGGATCTGTACATCAGAATTTGAAATAAAGTTACGCGGGGTTGTTAGGTCGCTTATAGTTCTATCATTAGGATCTTTCAAGGTGGAGGTTAAGTCCCGGAAGAGAAGTGGAATACTCTCATTTAGGGATGCTTCATGCCCCTCGTGTTCATAGGTCGTGGGTGATGAGGGTGGTGGTGAGACGGCGTGTTGTAAGCCTCCGAGGGAGGATCGATTGGTCTTAAGAAGTTCCACAGAGCGGCGTCTCGCAGAGCGTCGCTCAGAAAGAGCAAGTTCTCAATCAGCCGCTGATGTAGAGCGGATGACAAAATTATCGAGCGTACCTCGTTTTTCACCACCAGATGTCAATGTTTTATCATTCATGGTTGGCATCCTTGATATCTATACGTAGGGGACAGGAGGGTGGCCCAGCCCAGGCTCCTCAGGCCTCTGAGGGCCACAGAGGGCCCGCCCTTTGCCCGGGCCTAGCCCGGCGTCCCGCTCGCATCCCGCGAAGCGGGGTGTTGGGAGCCTTTGTAGCGCCTCCTGGCGCTCTGATGGCATGAGCTGCCTGCGCCCGCTGCAGGGGTTGTTGGAGGAGCGAGTCCTCCGCTCGGCGGGCGCGATGAGGGTGAAGACGGCGGCGGGAGGACTCGTGCAGCAACGTGTGTCGGATTCTGCCCAGCAGGTAAAAAGATATTGGGGATCCAGTGACCCTCGCAGGATTTGCGCGCTCCGCCGGGTGTTGGGAGCCTTTGTAGCGCCTCCTGGTGCTCTGATGGCGTGAGCTGCCTGCGCCCACCGCAGGGGTTGTTGGAAGAGCGAGTCCTCTGCTCGGCGGCCGCGATGAGGGTGAAGGCGGCGGCGGGAGGACTCGTGCAGCAACGTGTGTCGGATTCTGCCCAGCAGGTAAAAAGATATTGGGGATCCAGTGACCCTCGCAGGATTTGCAGAAGAAAGTCAATGCGCCAAGGGTTACTTGCCTAATCTATGGCATTGAACTTTCAAGGGGGAACCCTAACAAAAAATACTCATTTGGCAATAACACCATGATTCGCCATATGCAGCGACGGCATCCAAACAACTATGCTGCGGCAGAGGTCCGAGAACTGGCCAGAAACCCTCCCCAATCTTCACCCAGCACCTCCAAAAGAAAGCAACCCACTCCATCGGGACCAGAGGCAAGGGAGATGGTCCCAAACATACAACCCCAGTTTGGGGATTTCAAAATCACTTGTATTTTTTGTGGTAAAACCATCACCTATGGTGAGCAAAGCATAAAGCTCATCAACTGTGCTGGTGACAACCACAATTGCCCCGAAAAAGCTTAATTTTTTCTTGTTTTTTTTTTGCTCCAGTTGAGCCGTTTACAATTCCCTGTTTTTTGTTTGTTCCCATAAAAATTACAAAAAAATATAAAATTGTTCTTAAAAGCCAATTTTTTTTTAAAAACAATAAAAAAAATATAAAACAACAAAAAAAAGAAAAAAAACAGTTCTTTTTAGAACTACCTCCAATTTCTAAAAAAAGCGACTTTTTTTTTAAAACTCTGTCTTTCTTTTTTCCCCATGGTACGCTCCCCGGTACGCGCTCCGGTGCGCGTACCGGGTGCTCCCCCTGCGCAACTCGATGGCCGCCATATCAAACCTAGGGGGTCAGGGGGGGTCTACTCTGCCCCCTTTTGGTCATTTCCCCCTTTGTTTTTGCCACCTCTTGTGTCTCGATCCTACCGAGATACAAGATGTCGGCCGCTCCGGAGTGTTTGGAATGTTGACAAACACCCGAGAGCAAATCAGCTTTCCGCGCGCGAACTCATGTAGCGCGCTGGTTCGCGCCCCGGTGCGCGTACCGGGGCGCGCTTATAGATATATATATTTTTTTGAACCTAAATTACTCAAAATCCACTGGAACACATATCTTGAGACATAGCAAAGGTACATCAGGCTACCAGTCCCTACAATTTTGCCAAGTTTGGTGGAAATCCATTCAGCCGTTCGGTCTAAAAGTGAGTTTGACCGCCCTATGGAAATTAACATGGGGAAAACACGTTTTGGGACCCCCCTTTTATCTCCGCCCCCGCTTAACGGGGGCCGAGATACAGGCAGATTCCTCCGGTTGAGGAATCTGCCTGTAGTTTCCCTTAAATTTGCCTCATTGCGCTCCGCTCCTTCCCTGAAAGTTTGGGGGGGATTCGTCAAGCGGGGGCGGAGATAAAAGGGGGGTCCCAAAACGTGTTTTCCCCATGCTAATTTCCATAGGGCGGTTGGACTCACTTTTAGCCCGAACGGCTGAACGGAATTACACCAAACTTGGCAAAATTGTAGGGACTGGTACGCAGATGTGCCTTTGCTATATTTGATGAAAATTGCTCCAGTGGTTTTTATGAAAATTAACTTCAAACAAACATATATATCTGGGCGGAGCCTAACCACACATCTCATCGTGAGATCTGATTGGCTGTCAGCACTTCATCCAAGAAGTGTTGGCAGCCATCTTGGGACCAATATACATGATAGCACCTCATTAAAAAGCAGTGTAGTTAATAGAGGGTTTTAGGACTTTAGTTACATTATAAATCATTTGTTGATGGTACCGTACTCATTTTAGGAATTGTGGTGTGTTCTAAGGTGATTTTACCATGTGAAAAAGCCTTCTGCTGGGATATCATGAATCATGTTTGAAAGAAAACTATTATCTCATGCTTTTCCCACAGTGGTTTGGAAGGGGATCTATAAGCAAAACTGAAAGCATATTTTCTGTAAATTCACATTATCTTTCTCAGTCATGTGAGAATGAAGTCTGACATTCTCAGTAAAACATGTACATCCAACAAGGACAGAGACTGTCAGTTGATTCCTTTGTGTTCTACTGCAGCCTCCTAGAGTGTTCTAAAGAACTAGAGCGCTAACAGTCCTACTTATTACAAAGGTATGGCACACCTGAAGCCATCTTGATTGGAATAAAGTGGTAACTCTTAAAACATTTAATTTAAAAAGGAACACAATGAGGGGGTATATTTTGCCATAGAAAGTATTATTAGTGCTGCAGAAAGAAAAATTAGGGCACATTTTGAGTGACTTCTCAAATCCTCTTCTATTTCATTAACCCCTTCGATGCTGATGACGGCCGGGAGCCGTCATGGCACACAGCGCTCGTGTGCTGATGACGGCTCCCGGCCGTCATGGCGCCTACCTGCGGGAGGAGGGCTGCAGCTCCACCCGCGTGTCGTCGATTTTTTTTTTTTACTGCGGGAGGCAGGGGAAGACCTTCCCGTGCCTCCCCCACCCGCCCCCTCCAACGCCACTGATGACGTCAGCGCGCGAGCCGCGCTGACGTCGGCACTTGTTTACTTTCTGTTTCCCCACCGGTGGCCGCCATTTCCAAGCTGCGCCTCGGTGGGGAAACAGGTACGCACAGCGATCTCGCTGCAACAAACTTTCTTTGCGAGGCACCGGGGGACAGAAAAGGGTTTGCCTTTCCCCCCGGTGCCTCTTTTCTGCATTCCTGCTGCACGGTAGTGCAGCAGGAATGCAGAATAGTCCGATTTTTTTGTTTTTTTGTTGGATTTCTCTATCGGGGAGCGGCCCCTTGAGCAAGGGTTGCTCCCCCAGGGGTGCATAATGTTTTACTGTGCTTGCCCCCCCCCCGGGGGGGGGCAGGAGATATATTGCGGATTTGTGTAGCCCACTGGACCACCAATGCAACATTGTTTGGGGAGTGGCCCCTTGGGCAAGGGTCACTCGCCTTGGGGGCATGTTTTTGGCGATCTGCCCCCGTGGGGGGCAGATCAAACAACGCTTTTTGTTTTTTGTAGCCCACTAGGCCACCAGGGATGGGGCAGGAGATATATTTCGGATTTGTGTAGCCCACTGGACCACCAATGCGACATTGTTTGGGGAGTGGCCCCTTGGGCAAGGGTCACTCGCCTTGGGGGCATGTTTTTGGCGATCTGCCCCCGTGGGGGGCAGATCAAACAACGCTTTTTGTTTTTTGTAGCCCACTAGGCCACCAGGGATGGGGCAGGAGATATATTGCGGATTTGTGTAGCCCACTGGACCACCAATGCGACATTGTTTGGGGAGTGGCCCCTTGGGCAAGGGTCACTCGCCTTGGGGGCATGTTTTTGGCGATCTGCCCCCGTGGGGGGCAGATCAAACAACGCTTTTTGTTTTTTGTAGCCCACTAGGCCACCAGGGATGGGGCAGGAGATATATTGCGGATTTGTGTAGCCCACTGGACCACCAATGCGACATTGTTTGGGGAGTGGCCCCTTGGGCAAGGGTCACTCGCCTTGGGGGCATGTTTTTGGCGATCTGCCCCCGTGGGGGGCAGATCAAACAACGCTTTTTGTTTTTTGTAGCCCACTAGGCCACCAGGGATGGGGCAGGAGATATATTGCGGATTTGTGTAGCCCACTGGACCACCAATGCGACATTGTTTGGGGAGTGGCCCCTTGGGCAAGGGTCACTCGCCTTGGGGGCATGTTTTTGGCGATCTGCCCGCAGATCAAACAACGCTTTTTGTTTTTTGTAGCCCACTAGGCCACCAGGGATGGGTAAAAGGAGAGTGATCCCTCGAGCAAAGGTCACTCTCCATTTAGGCCCCACTAGATCACCAGGGATGTGTGTGGGGAGTGGCCCCTTGGGCAAGGGTCGCTCCCCAAGGGGGGCATATAATTTTACAGTGTCTGCCCCCCGGGGGGGGAGGGGCAGGACATATATTTATGTATTTTTGAGCCCCCTGGACCACCAATTTTACTCTGTATGGGGAGTGGCCCCTTGGGCAAGGATCACTCCCCTTGGGGGCATGCTTTTGGCTGTCTGCCCCCGTGGGGGGGCAGATCAAGCCATGCTTTATGTTTTTTGTAGCCCACTAGGCCACCAGGGATGGTTATAAGGAGAGTGTCCCCTTGGGCAAGGGTCACTACAAATTTTGGCCCACTAGACCACCAGGGATGTGTGTGGGGAGAGGCCCCTTTGGGCAAGGCTCACTCCCCAAGGGGTGCAAATGTGTCTATGGTGTCTGCCCCCCTTATATTTTGTATTTTTCTGCCTGCCTGAACCACAGATTTTGTGTTCTATAGGGAGTGGCCCCTTGTGCAAGGGTCACTCCCCTTGGGGGCATGTTTCTGGCAGTCTGCCCCCTTGGGGTAGGCAGATCACGTCGGTATTCTTTTTTTTTTGTAGGGCCCACTAGGCCACCAGGGATGTTTAGAAGGAAAGTGACCCCTAGGGCAAGGGTCAGTATCCATTTGGCCACTAGACCACCAGGGATGTGTATGGGGAGCGGCCCCTTTGGGCAAGGGTTGCTCCCCAAAGGGTGCAATTTATTTTGGTACATTGAATGTTTGATAATGTATTGGCCCACTGGACCACCAATGAAGCCATGTGTGGGGGGTGGCCTCAAGGGCAAGGGTTTCTCCCCTTTTACAGGGGTGAATATTTTATTTATACTCTTAGGCCCACTTACCCCTTAGCTTTTTTGGTGTATTGTGTGTTGACTGGTGCATTATTTCAATATGTGATTGTAATGTTTTTTCTTCTCCTTTTTATTGTAGTGTAAAGCTTGTGATTCCTGTTTGTGGTTTTGGCAGTGGTTGTTCTGCAGTTTTGCGTATTTGCATTTATTTGGTAAGAAAAACATTTTTGTAGGGTTTACTTCAAATGAGTATTATTGTTATGCATAAATGTCTTCTTTTGTAAGTGCTGTCATAATGGCTGTATTTCTGTTTGTGTTCTGAGCATGAAATTAATTGCGATGTTTTTTGCGTTGTTTTATGTGTAATTTGTTTTTTTACCTTTTTCTTTTTTAGTGGGATATTGTTGATCCTTTCCGTGTCTGTGCAGAGTAGGTGGTGCTGAGTCTAGCTGCTTCTGTCAAGTGAGTGGTATAGTGTTGGAGTATATAGGTCTGTGAGATAAAGCAACATTGTGTTTATTTCTTTTTTTTCAAAGGATTTGTTGTTCACGTGTTTGACAAATAATCTTTTTTAGTTAGCATTATGGCTAGCCGTAGAATGACTGCTCAGCAGGTGATTAGTTTGCTTCTTGAATCTTCCTCTGAGCTGGATTATGAGACTGACAGTGCGTCTGAGGGAGAGGATGATTCAGGCAGTGAGTTTTCTCTCCACATGGAATCATCAGATGATGAATCCAATCTCAGTGGGGACGAAGTGCCTGTTTTAGAGGAGGAGATTGATGTGCCGATGCAGCAAGAGACATCTGGCTTGCAACCTGGTGCTGCAAGCATTCCCATTGGAAGTGCTGGACTCTGGGTTGATCCAAAAATGGTGCAGCCGGTGTTGTCTGACTTTACTGGTTATGCAGGGTGTAAAGTGGATTGTGAAAATTTCTTGCCTATACAGTTTTTTAAGTTGTTCATGGATGATGTCTTTTTGGCTGAGATTGTTGAGCATACTAATTTGTATGCGGAACAGTTTTTGAGGAAGAACAGTGCCAAACTTAGGCCCCACTCTAGAGCTACCCGTTGGACTCCCACAAATCTGGATGAGATGAATAGGTTTTTCGGTTTGACTTTTTTGATGGGCTTGATAAGGAAGCCTTCCCTGGCTTCATATTGGTCTTCCAGTCCCTTGATGGCAACGTCTATATTTCCTGCAGTTATGTCTCGTGATAGGTATTTACTTTTGCTTCGTATGCTGCATTTCGTTGACAATGATTTGGCGTTGCCAAGAGATCACCCTGACTATGACCGCCTTTTTAAGATTAGGCCTGTTATTGATCATTTTGTAGATCGATTTTCAGAGATCTATTCTCCAGGCAAAGAAATTTCTATTGATGAGTCTTTGGTCTTGTTCAAGGGTCGTTTACTTTTTAAGCAGTACATTCCTAGCAAGAGGGCACGTTATGGAATTAAGCTGTATATGTTGTCTGAGAGTAGGACAGGATATGTCTCCAATTTACGTGTGTACACTGGTAAGGATTCCACTATTGACCCCCCTGGTTGTCCGTCCACTTTTGGAGTGGCAGAGAAAATTTTCTGGGATCTTGCTAGAGGACTGTTTAACAGAGGCCACCATTTGTACCTTGATAACTTCTACACTGCTTTGCCATTGTTTAAGGAGTTGTTGAAAGTAGACACTTTTGCCTGTGGCACAATCCGCTCTAACCGTAAAGGTTATCCGAAAGAGCTTGTTTGCAAAAAGCTTCAGAGGGGACAGTGCAGTGCCTTGCGTAGTGATGAACTGCTAGCTGTAAAATTTGTCGACAGGAGGGATGTGTACATGCTGAGTACCATCCATGATGAAAGTACTACATCTATGCCTGTTTGGGGTGCTGTTGCTGAAGTGCGTAAACCTGTGTGCATTGTAGACTACAATAAGCACATGGGTGGTGTTGACAGAGTTTATCAGAGGTTGGAACCTTACACTGCTATTCGTAAGTCTTATATTTGGTATAAGAAGTTGGCCATCCATCTGTTCAATTTAGCAACTTTTAATGCTTTTGTTGTGTTCAAGGAGTGTTCTCCTGCGTCAAAGTCGACTTTTGTTCAGTTTCAGGAGTCTGTGATAGGCAGCCTTGTTGTTGTGGAACAGGCACATATTCCTAGAGTCGGAGTGGTGGAGGAAGTGGCTAGATTGCGAGATCGCCACTTTGCTGATTACATTCCTGCCACGCCCAGAAAAAACAATCCCTGTAAGAGATGTAAAGTCTGCTATCGAAGAGATGTGCGGAAGGATTCTCGTAGGCACTGTGTTGATTGTCCTTCTAATCCTGGGCTTTGTGTGCCCAGATGTTTCAAAATGTATAACACTCAAAAGAAATGTTGGGAGCTACCGTGAGTCTAATGGTGTACTGCCTGGTCTGTAATGTTTTTTATTGGTTATTCAGTTGCATCTGTGGCATTAGTATTTTGTTTTTTAGTTAATGCTGTTTGTAGTTGTAGTTTTATATCTAGTTCCAAATGGTTTGTAATTTTTTTCTTTGTTTTAAAAAAAAATTTATTTGGCGGTGTGCATGGATTGGTGTTTGGCTGGCGGCGTGCATGGACTGGTGTTTGGCTGGCGGCCTGCATGGACTGGCACTTGACTGGTGGTGTGTCTGGACTGGTGCTTGGCTGGCAGTGTGTGTGGATGGGCGCTTGGCTGGCGATGTGCGTGGGCTGGTGCTTGGCAGGCGGTGTGCGTGGGCTGGTGCTTGGCAGGCGGTGTGCGTGGACTGGTGCTTGGCAGGCGGTGTGTGTGGTCTGGGGCTTGGCAGGCGGTGTGCGTGGACTGGTGCTTGGCAGGCGGTGTGTGTGGTCTGGTGCTTGGCAGGCGGTGTGCGTGAACTGGTGCTTGGCTGGCGGTGTGTGTGGAGTGGTGCTTGGCTGGCAGTGTGTGTGGAGTGGCGTTTGGCTTGCGGTGTGCGTGGAGTGGTACTTGGCTGTCTGTGCATGGAGTGGCGCTTGGCTGTCTGTGCATGGAGTGGTGCTTGGCTGGCGGTGTGTGTGGAGTGGTGCTTGGCTGGTGGTGTGCGTGGAGTGGTACTTGGCTGTCTGTGCATGGAGTGGTGCTTGGCTGGCGGTGTGTGTGGAGTGGTGCTTGGCTGGTGGTGTGTGTGGAGTGGTACTTGGCTGTCTGTGCATGGAGTGGTGCTTGGCTGGAGGTGTGTGTGGAGTGGTGCTTGGCTGGTGGTGTGCGTGGAGTGGCGCTTGGCTGTCTGTGCATGGAGTGGTGCTTGGCTGGCGGTGTGTGTGGAGTGGTGCTTGGCTGGCGGTGTGTGTGGAGTGGTGGTGTGCATGGAGTGGTGCTTGGCTGGCGGTGTGTGTGGAGTGGCGCTTGGCTTGCAGTGTCCGTGGAGTGTTGCTTGGCTTGCGGTGTGCGTGGAGTGGTACTTGGCTGGTGGTGTGCGTGGAGTGGTGCTTGGCTGGTGGTGTGTGTGGAGTGGCGCTTGGCTGGTGGTGTGCGTGGAGTGGCGCTTGGCTGGTGGTGTGCGTGGAGTGGCGCTTGGCTGGTGGTGTGCGTGGAGTGGCGCTTGGCTGGTGGTGTGTGTGGAGTGGCGCTTGGCTGGTGGTGTGTGTGGAGTGGTGCTTGGCTGGTGGTGTGTGTGGAGTGGTGCTTGGCTGGTGGTGTGCGTGGAGTGGCGCTTGGCTGGTGGTGTGTGTGGAGTGGCGCTTGGCTGGTGGTGTGTGTGGAGTGGTACTTGGCTGTCGGTGCGCGCTGAGTGGTGTTTGGCTGGCGGTGTGCATGGTCTGGTGCTTGGATGGTGGTGTGGGTGGCCTGCGCTCGGCTAGCGGTGTGCGAGTAGTTACTTTTTGTTGGTCACTACACACACTGCTAGGTGAGTGACACTCCACGCAGTCCATCATTTTGTGTTGTTGCAATGTCGGAAATGTGGGCGTGTGAAAGTGATGGGCCCTTGAATGGCGCTGTCTGCTGGTGTGAGTGTTGAAATGTGATGGGTCCGCGGCTGGCGGTGTGAATGTTTTGTATGTGTCACACGTACGAAAGGTGTATGAATGGCCTGTAAAGAGGTTGGTGCCTTGACGTGGCTTTACAGCTCACGAGCTGTGAGTCAGTGGTTCAGTTTATCATACTTTCAATTATACGCAGTGTATTTCATTTTTTTGAAATTACTTGCGAATACAATTGTATGTACTGAATCATCACTCACCCTCGTGCCAAATCCAACCAGAATGTGTGTGTGCTTGCGGATTAGATGGCTGTGCAGTAATGTTTGTCTTTTATCTCTTTCTGAAGTAGGATGTACCTTGTCCCTTATTGTGATTGTTGTAATGTGTTGCTGTTCTTTTTGGATGGTGTCAATGGTCTGGTTTGTATCAGGTATGAAAGGCGCGTGAATGGCCTGTAAAACGGTTGGTGCCTTGTCGTGGCTTTACAGCTCACGAGTTGCAAGTCACTGGTTCGGTTTTTATGCATTTATTTATTGACAGAGCATTTAATTTTTCGAAAGTTCTTGTTAGTAAAATTTTATGTACTGAACCATCACTCGCCCTCGTGCCAAATCCAACCTGTATGTGTGTGTCTTTGAGGAATAGTTAGCCGTGCCTTGAATGTTTCACTTTTGAGTAACTCTGTTACGGTGTACATTATAGCTATAAATAACGTACTAAATTTAGTTATTATTGTTAAACCATGGAAGTATATGTCATGTCTTTCTGGTGAATTCTATTGATTTTTATACAGAATCTCCTGCAAACTTGAAATTGTCTGTCACAATTTCCTTGAATCACACGCTCTCAAATTGAAAACTTAATTCTCCACCGTACAATTTGAACCGTTTCCTGTTGCAGCCACTATGCCTACCCACGCAAGTGAGGTACCATTTTTATCGGGAGACCTGGGGGAACGCTGGGTGGGAGGAAATTTGTGTGAGCCCAGTGATGCCACGCTTTCCCATGCAAAAAAGTTTGAAAAAAATGTTTTTTTTTTAGCTAAAATTGAGGTTTGCAAGGGATTCTGGGTAAAGGAACGTTGGAGGATCCACGCAAGCCATACCTCCTTGGAAGCCCCCGGGTGTCTACTTTTCAGAAATGTGTGGGTTTGCTAGGTTTTCCTACATGGCCGTCTCGCACGGGGCCAAAAACCCAGGTAACCCCTCTTGCAAAAGCTGGTGGGATTGAATGTCAATTCCACCAGCCTTTGAAAGAGGGGTTACCTGGGTTTTTGGCCCCGTGCGAGACGGCCATGTAGGGAAACCTACCAAACCCACACATTTCTGAAAAGTAGACACCCGGGGGCTTCCAAGGAGGTATGGCTTGCGTGGATCCTCCAACGTTCCTTTACCCAGAATCCCTTGCAAACCTCAATTTTTGCAGAAAAAGTCAGTTTTTTCACACTTTTTTTGTGTGGGAATGCGTGGCGTCACTGGGCTCACACAAATTTCCTCCCACCCAGCGTTCCCCCAGGTCTCCCGATAAAAATGGTACCTCACTTGCGTGGGTAGGCATAGTGGCTGCGAAAGGAAACGGTTCAAATTGTACGGTGGTGAATTTACAATACCAAATTGCAAAACAACCTTGATTTTTGGGGGGGGGGCACCTGCGTTTTTGGCCCGGGGCTCGGTGGTTTTCTTTGGAAAGTACGAAACCCAAACAGTTCTGAAAAGTAGACCCCCGGGGGAGTCCAGGGAGGTATGGCATGCGTGGGTCCCCGAACGTTTTCCTACCCAGAACACCTTGCAAACCTTAAAATTAGGTAAAATAATCACAGATGAAGCTACTTTAAAATTATTGGTCAAATAACCAAGTTTTCAAGAGTTTTCGAAAAATAGTGAGAGTTGGACTGGTTTTAATGGGCAGAGGAAGGGAGTTCCATAGCTTGGGGGTGGCTACTAGAAAGCGCCTATCTCCCCAGCTGGCAGTTCTGGTACGCGGGACAGCAAGCAAATGGGTACTAGCAGAGCGAAGGTGTCTTTGTGGGGCATAAATTCGAAAGGCATCTTTGAGGAACCTTGGTCCGGAGTCATGAATAGCTTTGTAAGCAATGCAAAGAGCTTGAAATTTTATGCGATTCTTGACTCCTAGCCAATGCAAATGGCGTATGGCCATGGTGGTTGAGCGGCGACTGGGGATATTAAGCAGAATTCTGGCCGCTGCATTTTGCACGGACTGCATTTTAGCTAGAATTTGTTCCTGTGTGCCAAGAAAAAGGGCATTGCCATAGTCCAATTTTGAGAAGACAAGGGTGGTAATCAAAGTTTTCCCAGCTCCTGCCGGGAGGTAAGGCAGCAGTTTTCTAATTTTTCTTAGCATGAAAAATGATGAAGAGACCACCTTGTTCACATGGTGTTTGAACAGCAGCTTATCATCAAACACAACGCCGAGGTTCCTGACCTTGGCAACCGGGGTCAGGGTGGGCCCATTTCACTGGGCCACCAGCTTGAGGACCATTCTGGTGCAAGGTTGCCAAAGGTCATTACCTCGGTCTTGTCCGAGTTTAGCTTCAAGTTATTACTAGACATCCATGAACTGATGGTCCTCATTCCTTCCTGAAATCTTGCAGCCACAGCTGGTCCATCTTTGTGTATTGCCAACACCAATTGGGTATCATCCGCATAGGTGGTTAAGCGGAGACCCTGAGCTTTAATGACTCTCGCCAAGTCTGCCACATATATATTAAATAAAGTAGGACTTAGTGCAGAGCCCTGCGGCACCCCACACGGTAGGGTAAATGTTGAAGAGTAGAAGGAGCCTAGCTTTACTGCCTGGGTACGATTAGCCAAAAAGGAGGCAATGAGGTCCCTGGCATGATGGGTCACTCCCAGGGAGGTGACATGGTCGATCAGGATGGAGTGATCGACCGTGTCAAAGGCGGCAGAGAGATCTAAAAGAACCAGGATCGCTGCCCGCCCTGGTCCAGTATGGTCCTGATCTCATCTGAGGCCTTTATCAAAGCCGTCTCAGTCCCATGGCCCTTCCTGAAACCAAACTGGGTGTCATCCAGGAGCTGATGGTGATCGATGAAATTCGCCAGTTGTTTATTCATGATGGATTCGAAGATTTTAGCCGGGAAGGGGAGGCAGGGGATCGGTCTGTAGTTGACTGAATCAGAGGGGTCCAGGGAAGGTTTCTTTAACAAGGGCTTGATGATCGCAGTTTTCCAGGTTTCAGGGTATATACCTGTTTGGAAGATGGAATTGCACAGGTCTGTAAGAGGGAAGTGATAACCTCTTTTAAGGCGCACAGGATAGAAGGGGAACATGGATCTAGAGGAGACCCAGATTTAGTAGAATTGATTAGGATAGTAATCTGATCTGCCGTAGTCGGAAGGAAATTAGAAAAGAAGGGAGTGAGGGGGAGAGGCTGAGAGAGAGGTTCAGCATGATCGGAACTCGTTGCTGGGGAAAAAGATGAGTAAATGTTCATAACCTTGGTAAGGAAAAAATTAGCCAGCGTATTGCAAAGGTCTTGAGATGGTTCGTTTAAAAGGCCTACTGGGGGATTGGAGAGAGCTTCAACGACTTGAAAAAGCCTTCTAGACGAATTCTGAGCCGATTCAATCTGGTCACAAAAGAAAGCGCTCTTGTGCCTGACGATTGCTTTTTTGTATAATGCAAGCGCATCTTTATAAGTTTGTTTATCTGCGATGGTATAATGTTTGCGCCATCGCCTTTCCAAGTTTCTACAGTATTGGCGTTGTAGCCGAAGATCCTCAGTGAACCATTGGGCAGATGGCCTAGCTCGGTTGGGGTTGAAAGATTTAACCGGGGCTTCTTTATTGATGGCGTCCAGAATCCAGTCCTGATATCTACTAGACAACAGGATAGGATTTAGTGATGGCTCATAAGAGGAATCAGCCAAGGTTTTGGCCAAGAGCGGAAGATCTACATTTTTCCAGGCTCTCATAGTAATGGAGTTGCGAGAAGTATCTTGCGGGGGTAGGATTGTGGGCCAGAATGGTAAAGATAATTGCCGAATGGTCTGACCAGACTACCGGGAGAACTGTGATCAGTGAAATAGTAGGGTTATTGGTGAAGAGGCCGTCGAGTATGTGTCCTGCCTGATGAGTAGGAGTTGCAACCAGCTGCTGTAGACCTACAGAGTGTAAATCAGTGATCAATTGGGTCGTATCTTTATCCCCTAGGGCTTCCAAATGGAAGTTGAAATCCCCCAACATGGTACAGGTTGCTAAGCCACCTTTTGATCTGCCTGAAGTTGAGGGCTGGGCAGGAGAAATAAAAGTTTTATACCCTTGTAGATGGAGTTGGGTAGTGGACCATGTTTCCTGAAAACACAGAATGTTATGTTTGCGAATTTCAGAGAGCCAAGAGGGTAAATCTACCTTAAGTCTAAGGCCTGCCACATTCCAAAATATCATGGAGAGATGCTTGAAATTTTGCTTTACAGAACCCACGGCCTCACCCGTACTAGCGAAACCCGTTGCATCGACGACTAAGGGTTTGTCCATCGTCTGACTCTGCAGGGGCACTACAGAAGCCTATATGGTAGGCATGGGGAGTAGATTAGGACTGACATTTTCGTTTGGGGTTGTTTTATAACAGACTAGTGGGCTTGAAGCAGACATAGATTTTACGGGGACCAAATTTACATTTAAAGACTTATATTTACTGTACCCCTCAGATGAACGGGCGATGCTTTGATCAGATGGTGCCAGCCATTCATTTTCATCAAGACCAGACAAGCAGTCAAATGAGTTGTAGGTAGGAATGGTCCAGCCGCCAGGTAAACTGTGTTGCTGGACCCAGCCAAGAGGCGATACATGCGACCAGCTAGGACATTGGGGATGGATAGAGTAGGGGGGGTTTGCCAGACCGGGTCTTGATACAGGAAAATGCTGTTCAGAGTTTGAGATGTCCATTCTATGGTACCGTTTAGGAAACCCAGAAAGATCCCCCACCAGGGCTTTCGGGTAAAAATAGCTAAGTTCTCTGACCCTGATGCTACCCTCGTTTCCACCCGTGTACCTGTCTTTAATAAAACTAGATGTCCTGTGGTCTCTGAAGTTTATAATGGCAATATCACCAGTAATTGTTTTGGGCCTCTTCCCCAACCATCCTGCTCGTTGAACGTGGAGGATTTCTCCATTTAAATTAGGAGGTAATGGTCTGTGTGTGCGCAGCCAGTACATTACCTTGTTCTTTAAGGTTTGGTAGTTTGCAAAACTACCTTCAGATAATTCAGGGACTCCAGTTAAGACTATAACGTAGGGGTCCACCTCAGGGGGAAGATTAATTTGCCTACGCCTATCCGTGTTCTGTCTTATCACTGATGATGGGGGAATAGGGCGGTCAACTGGAATTTTGATATTAGGTGCGACCCTTTTGTCAGAATTGCTCTCGCATGATTTTTTCTATCCGCCAGCTTGGGTATCTCTCACTGCTGTTTTAGTATGTTCCCCTGTTGGCTTTGGGGTTTGGGATCTCGCAAGGTTAGGGTTACACTGAGTCGTGGGTTTTAAAGCTATTTGGGGATTTGCTATAGAAGAGGGGGTGGGGGTTATTACAGAGTTTGGTTGTTCGTTGGGTTCGAGCTTATTCTCTGCCAATATCTGCTCTATAGTGCCCAGTTGTGTAGCTATTCTTTTAAGTCTCTCGACTACGGGAAGTATCAAAGATTTGAGTAATTTTTCCAGTGGACCCAAGTTGTCGGTGATAGCTAGATCGTTCAATTTAAGAATGGGGGGAGTTACAGTGTCAGAAGTTGTAGATATATGGGGTTCAGGGCTGTTTTTCTTCCCAAAATTAAGGTGGCTATTCCTGCTATTTTTGGTCTGAGCAGGCTGATTACTCAAACCCTTTCTCCTACGCTTTGCTGGTGGCTGACCTCGGGTTTGGGGGGCATTTGTATTTGGTTTTGGGATTTGAACAGACTCTGCCTGGGGTGGTAATATTTCCGGTGGTGTATCAGGTACAGTGATTTGAGTGGTACCTGGTTGCGGAGATAAAGTGTCAGGCAGGATCTGTACATCAGAATTTGAAATAAAGTTACGCGGGGTTGTTAGGTCGCTTATAGTTCTATCATTAGGATCTTTCAAGGTGGAGGTTAAGTCCCGGAAGAGAAGTGGAATACTCTCATTTAGGGATGCTTCATGCCCCTCGTGTTCATAGGTCGTGGGTGATGAGGGTGGTGGTGAGACGGCGTGTTGTAAGCCTCCGAGGGAGGATCGATTGGTCTTAAGAAGTTCCACAGAGCGGCGTCTCGCAGAGCGTCGCTCAGAAAGAGCAAGTTCTCAATCAGCCGCTGATGTAGAGCGGATGACAAAATTATCGAGCGTACCTCGTTTTTCACCACCAGATGTCAATGTTTTATCATTCATGGTTGGCATCCTTGATATCTATACGTAGGGGACAGGAGGGTGGCCCAGCCCAGGCTCCTCAGGCCTCTGAGGGCCACAGAGGGCCCGCCCTTTGCCCGGGCCTAGCCCGGCGTCCCGCTCGCATCCCGCGAAGCGGGGTGTTGGGAGCCTTTGTAGCGCCTCCTGGCGCTCTGATGGCATGAGCTGCCTGCGCCCGCTGCAGGGGTTGTTGGAGGAGCGAGTCCTCCGCTCGGCGGGCGCGATGAGGGTGAAGGCGGCGGCGGGAGGACTCGTGCAGCAACGTGTGTCGGATTCTGCCCAGCAGGTAAAAAGATATTGGGGATCCAGTGACCCTCGCAGGATTTGCGCGCTCCGCCGGGTGTTGGGAGCCTTTGTAGCGCCTCCTGGTGCTCTGATGGCGTGAGCTGCCTGCGCCCACCGCAGGGGTTGTTGGAAGAGCGAGTCCTCTGCTCGGCGGCCGCGATGAGGGTGAAGGCGGCGGCGGGAGGACTCGTGCAGCAACGTGTGTCGGATTCTGCCCAGCAGGTAAAAAGATATTGGGGATCCAGTGACCCTCGCAGGATTTGCAGAAGAAAGTCAATGCGCCAAGGGTTACTTGCCTAATCTATGGCATTGAACTTTCAAGGGGGAACCCTAACAAAAAATACTCATTTGGCAATAACACCATGATTCGCCATATGCAGCGCCGGCATCCAAACAACTATGCTGCGGCAGAGGTCCGAGAACTGGCCAGAAACCCTCCCCAATCTTCACCCAGCACCTCCAAAAGAAAGCAACCCACTCCATCGGGACCAGAGGCAAGGGAGATGGTCCCAAACATACAACCCCAGTTTGGGGATTTCAAAATCACTTGTATTTTTTGTGGTAAAACCATCACCTATGGTGAGCAAAGCATAAAGCTCATCAACTGTGCTGGTGACAACCACAATTGCCCCGAAAAAGCTTAATTTTTTCTTGTTTTTTTTTTGCTCCAGTTGAGCCGTTTACAATTCCCTGTTTTTTGTTTGTTCCCATAAAAATTACAAAAAAATATAAAATTGTTCTTAAAAGCCAATTTTTTTTTAAAAACAATAAAAAAAATATAAAACAACAAAAAGAAGAAAAAAAACAGTTCTTTTTAGAACTACCTCCAATTTCTAAAAAAAGCGACTTTTTTTTAAAAACTCTGTCTTTCTTTTTTCCCCATGGTACGCTCCCCGGTACGCGCTCCGGTGCGCGTACCGGGTGCTCCCACTGCGCAACTCGATGGCCGCCATATCAAACCTAGGGGGTCAGGGGGGGTCTACTCTGCCCCCTTTTGGTCATTTCCCCCTTTGTTTTTGCCACCTCTTGTGTCTCGATCCTACCGAGATACAAGATGTCGGCCGCTCCGGAGTGTTTGGAATGTTGACAAACACCCGAGAACCAATCAGCTTTCCGCGCGCGAACTCATGTAGCGCGCTGGTTCGCGCCCCGGTGCGCGTACCGGGGCGCGCTTATAGATATATATATTTTTTTGAACCTAAATTACTCAAAATCCACTGGAACACATATCTTGAGACATAGCAAAGGTACATCAGGCTACCAGTCCCTACAATTTTGCCAAGTTTGGTGGAAATCCATTCAGCCGTTCGGTCTAAAAGTGAGTTTGACCGCCCTATGGAAATTAACATGGGGAAAACACGTTTTGGGACCCCCCTTTTATCTCCGCCCCCGCTTAACGGGGGCCGAGATACAGGCAGATTCCTCCGGTTGAGGAATCTGCCTGTAGTTTCCCTTAAATTTGCCTCATTGCGCTCCGCTCCTTCCCTGAAAGTTTGGGGGGGATTCGTCAAGCGGGGGCGGAGATAAAAGGGGGGTCCCAAAACGTGTTTTCCCCATGCTAATTTCCATAGGGCGGTTGGACTCACTTTTAGCCCGAACGGCTGAACGGAATTACACCAAACTTGGCAAAATTGTAGGGACTGGTACGCAGATGTGCCTTTGCTATATTTGATGAAAATTGCTCCAGTGGTTTTTATGAAAATTAACTTCAAACAAACATATATATCTGGGCGGAGCCTAACCACACATCTCATCGTGAGATCTGATTGGCTGTCAGCACTTCATCCAAGAAGTGTTGGCAGCCATCTTGGGACCAATATACATGATAGCACCTCATTAAAAAGCAGTGTAGTTAATAGAGGGTTTTAGGACTTTAGTTACATTATAAATCATTTGTTGATGGTACCGTACTCATTTTAGGAATTGTGGTGTGTTCTAAGGTGATTTTACCATGTGAAAAAGCCTTCTGCTGGGATATCATGAATCATGTTTGAAAGAAAACTATTATCTCATGCTTTTCCCACAGTGGTTTGGAAGGGGATCTATAAGCAAAACTGAAAGCATATTTTCTGTAAATTCACATTATCTTTCTCAGTCATGTGAGAATGAAGTCTGACATTCTCAGTAAAACATGTACATCCAACAAGGACAGAGACTGTCAGTTGATTCCTTTGTGTTCTACTGCAGCCTCCTAGAGTGTTCTAAAGAACTAGAGCGCTAACAGTCCTACTTATTACAAAGGTATGGCACACCTGAAGCCATCTTGATTGGAATAAAGTGGTAACTCTTAAAACATTTAATTTAAAAAGGAACACAATGAGGGGGTATATTTTGCCATAGAAAGTATTATTAGTGCTGCAGAAAGAAAAATTAGGGCACATTTTGAGTGACTTCTCAAATCCTCTTCTATTTCATTAACCCCTTCGATGCTGATGACGGCCGGGAGCCGTCATGGCACACAGCGCTCGTGTGCTGATGACGGCTCCCGGCCGTCATGGCGCCTACCTGCGGGAGGAGGGCTGCAGCTCCACCCGCGTGTCGTCGATTTTTTTTTTTTACTGCGGGAGGCAGGGGAAGACCTTCCCGTGCCTCCCCCACCCGCCCCCTCCAACGTCACTGATGACGTCAGCGCGCGAGCCGCGCTGACGTCGGTACTTGTTTACTTTCTGTTTCCCCACCGGTGGCCGCCATTTCCAAGCTGCGCCTCGGTGGGGAAACAGGTACGCACAGCGATCTCGCTGCAACAAACTTTCTTTGCGAGGCACCGGGGGACAGAAAAGGGTTTGCCTTTCCCCCCGGTGCCTCTTTTCTGCATTCCTGCTGCACGGTCGTGCAGCAGGAATGCAGAATAGTCCGATTTTTTTGTTTTTTTGTTGGATTTCTCTATCGGGGAGTGGCCCCTTGAGCAAGGGTTGCTCCCCCAGGGGTGCATAATGTTTTACTGTGCTTGCCCCCCCCCCGGGGGGGCAGGAGATATATTGCGGATTTGTGTAGCCCACTGGACCACCAATGCGACATTGTTTGGGGAGTGGCCCCTTGGGCAAGGGTCACTCGCCTTGGGGGCATGTTTTTGGCGATCTGCCCCCGTGGGGGGCAGATCAAACAACGCTTTTTGTTTTTTGTAGCCCACTAGGCCACCAGGGATGGGGCAGGAGATATATTTCGGATTTGTGTAGCCCACTGGACCACCAATGCGACATTGTTTGGGGAGTGGCCCCTTGGGCAAGGGTCACTCGCCTTGGGGGCATGTTTTTGGCGATCTGCCCCCGTGGGGGGCAGATCAAACAACGCTTTTTGTTTTTTGTAGCCCACTAGGCCACCAGGGATGGGGCAGGAGATATATTGCGGATTTGTGTAGCCCACTGGACCACCAATGCGACATTGTTTGGGGAGTGGCCCCTTGGGCAAGGGTCACTCGCCTTGGGGGCATGTTTTTGGCGATCTGCCCCCGTGGGGGGCAGATCAAACAACGCTTTTTGTTTTTTGTAGCCCACTAGGCCACCAGGGATGGGGCAGGAGATATATTGCGGATTTGTGTAGCCCACTGGACCACCAATGCGACATTGTTTGGGGAGTGGCCCCTTGGGCAAGGGTCACTCGCCTTGGGGGCATGTTTTTGGCGATCTGCCCCCGTGGGGGGCAGATCAAACAACGCTTTTTGTTTTTTGTAGCCCACTAGGCCACCAGGGATGGGGCAGGAGATATATTGCGGATTTGTGTAGCCCACTGGACCACCAATGCGACATTGTTTGGGGAGTGGCCCCTTGGGCAAGGGTCACTCGCCTTGGGGGCATGTTTTTGGCGATCTGCCCGCAGATCAAACAACGCTTTTTGTTTTTTGTAGCCCACTAGGCCACCAGGGATGGGTAAAAGGAGAGTGATCCCTCGAGCAAAGGTCACTCTCCATTTAGGCCCCACTAGATCACCAGGGATGTGTGTGGGGAGTGGCCCCTTGGGCAAGGGTCGCTCCTCAAGGGGGGCATATAATTTTACAGTGTCTGCCCCCCGGGGGGGGAGGGGCAGGACATATATTTATGTATTTTTGAGCCCCCTGGACCACCAATTTTACTCTGTATGGGGAGTGGCCCCTTGGGCAAGGATCACTCCCCTTGGGGGCATGCTTTTGGCTGTCTGCCCCCGTGGGGGGGCAGATCAAGCCATGCTTTATGTTTTTTGTAGCCCACTAGGCCACCAGGGATGGTTATAAGGAGAGTGTCCCCTTGGGCAAGGGTCACTACAAATTTTGGCCCACTAGACCACCAGGGATGTGTGTGGGGAGAGGCCCCTTTGGGCAAGGCTCACTCCCCAAGGGGTGCAAATGTGTCTATGGTGTCTGCCCCCCTTATATTTTGTATTTTTCTGCCTGCCTGAACCACAGATTTTGTGTTCTATAGGGAGTGGCCCCTTGTGCAAGGGTCACTCCCCTTGGGGGCATGTTTCTGGCAGTCTGCCCCCTTGGGGTAGGCAGATCACGTCGGTATTCTTTTTTTTTTGTAGGGCCCACTAGGCCACCAGGGATGTTTAGAAGGAAAGTGACCCCTAGGGCAAGGGTCAGTATCCATTTGGCCACTAGACCACCAGGGATGTGTATGGGGAGCGGCCCCTTTGGGCAAGGGTTGCTCCCCAAAGGGTGCAATTTATTTTGGTACATTGAATGTTTGATAATGTATTGGCCCACTGGACCACCAATGAAGCCATGTGTGGGGGGTGGCCTCAAGGGCAAGGGTTTCTCCCCTTTTACAGGGGTGAATATTTTATTTATACTCTTAGGCCCACTTACCCCTTAGCTTTTTTGGTGTATTGTGTGTTGACTGGTGCATTATTTCAATATGTGATTGTAATGTTTTTTCTTCTCCTTTTTATTGTAGTGTAAAGCTTGTGATTCCTGTTTGTGGTTTTGGCAGTGGTTGTTCTGCAGTTTTGCGTATTTGCATTTATTTGGTAAGAAAAACATTTTTGTAGGGTTTACTTCAAATGAGTATTATTGTTATGCATAAATGTCTTCTTTTGTAAGTGCTGTCATAATGGCTGTATTTCTGTTTGTGTTCTGAGCATGAAATTAATTGCGATGTTTTTTGCGTTGTTTTATGTGTAATTTGTTTTTTTACCTTTTTCTTTTTTAGTGGGATATTGTTGATCCTTTCCGTGTCTGTGCAGAGTAGGTGGTGCTGAGTCTAGCTGCTTCTGTCAAGTGAGTGGTATAGTGTTGGAGTATATAGGTCTGTGAGATAAAGCAACATTGTGTTTATTTCTTTTTTTTCAAAGGATTTGTTGTTCACGTGTTTGACAAATAATCTTTTTTAGTTAGCATTATGGCTAGCCGTAGAATGACTGCTCAGCAGGTGATTAGTTTGCTTCTTGAATCTTCCTCTGAGCTGGATTATGAGACTGACAGTGCGTCTGAGGGAGAGGATGATTCAGGCAGTGAGTTTTCTCTCCACATGGAATCATCAGATGATGAATCCAATCTCAGTGGGGACGAAGTGCCTGTTTTAGAGGAGGAGATTGATGTGCCGATGCAGCAAGAGACATCTGCCTTGCAACCTGGTGCTGCAAGCATTCCCATTGGAAGTGCTGGACTCTGGGTTGATCCAAAAATGGTGCAGCCGGTGTTGTCTGACTTTACTGGTTATGCAGGGTGTAAAGTGGATTGTGAAAATTTCTTGCCTATACAGTTTTTTAAGTTGTTCATGGATGATGTCTTTTTGGCTGAGATTGTTGAGCATACTAATTTGTATGCGGAACAGTTTTTGAGGAAGAACAGTGCCAAACTTAGGCCCCACTCTAGAGCTACCCGTTGGACTCCCACAAATCTGGATGAGATGAATAGGTTTTTCGGTTTGACTTTTTTGATGGGCTTGATAAGGAAGCCTTCCCTGGCTTCATATTGGTCTTCCAGTCCCTTGATGGCAACGTCTATATTTCCTGCAGTTATGTCTCGTGATAGGTATTTACTTTTGCTTCGTATGCTGCATTTCGTTGACAATGATTTGGCGTTGCCAAGAGATCACCCTGACTATGACCGCCTTTTTAAGATTAGGCCTGTTATTGATCATTTTGTAGATCGATTTTCAGAGATCTATTCTCCAGGCAAAGAAATTTCTATTGATGAGTCTTTGGTCTTGTTCAAGGG
Source organism: Lissotriton vulgaris (assembly GCF_964263255.1). NCBI lineage: Eukaryota > Metazoa > Chordata > Amphibia > Caudata > Salamandridae > Lissotriton > Lissotriton vulgaris. Next base: position 30,757 of record NW_028247522.1, on the reverse strand, counting down.
TCGTTTACTTTTTAAGCAGTACATTCCTAGCAAGAGGGCACGTTATGGAATTAAGCTGTATATGTTGTCTGAGAGTAGGACAGGATATGTCTCCAATTTACGTGTGTACACTGGTAAGGATTCCACTATTGACCCCCCTGGTTGTCCGTCCACTTTTGGAGTGGCAGAGAAAATTGTCTGGGATCTTGCTAGAGGACTGTTTAACAGAGGCCACCATTTGTACCTTGATAACTTCTACACTGCTTTGCCATTGTTTAAGGAGTTGTTGAAAGTAGACACTTTTGCCTGTGGCACAATCCGCTCTAACCGTAAAGGTTATCCGAAAGAGCTTGTTTGCAAAAAGCTTCAGAGGGGACAGTGCAGTGCCTTGCGTAGTGATGAACTGCTAGCTGTAAAATTTGTCGACAGGAGGGATGTGTACATGCTGAGTACCATCCATGATGAAAGTACTACATCTATGCCTGTTTGGGGTGCTGTTGCTGAAGTGCGTAAACCTGTGTGCATTGTAGACTACAATAAGCACATGGGTGGTGTTGACAGAGTTTATCAGAGGTTGGAACCTTACACTGCTATTCGTAAGTCTTATATTTGGTATAAGAAGTTGGCCATCCATCTGTTCAATTTAGCAACTTTTAATGCTTTTGTTGTGTTCAAGGAGTGTTCTCCTGCGTCAAAGTCGACTTTTGTTCAGTTTCAGGAGTCTGTGATAGGCAGCCTTGTTGTTGTGGAACAGGCACATATTCCTAGAGTCGGAGTGGTGGAGGAAGTGGCTAGATTGCGAGATCGCCACTTTGCTGATTACATTCCTGCCACGCCCAGAAAAAACAATCCCTGTAAGAGATGTAAAGTCTGCTATCGAAGAGATGTGCGGAAGGATTCTCGTAGGCACTGTGTTGATTGTCCTTCTAATCCTGGGCTTTGTGTGCCCAGATGTTTCAAAATGTATAACACTCAAAAGAAATGTTGGGAGCTACCGTGAGTCTAATGGTGTACTGCCTGGTCTGTAATGTTTTTTATTGGTTATTCAGTTGCATCTGTGGCATTAGTATTTTGTTTTTTAGTTAATGCTGTTTGTAGTTGTAGTTTTATATCTAGTTCCAAATGGTTTGTAATTTTTTTCTTTGTTTTAAAAAAAAATTTATTTGGCGGTGTGCATGGATTGGTGTTTGGCTGGCGGCGTGCATGGACTGGTGTTTGGCTGGCGGCCTGCATGGACTGGCACTTGACTGGTGGTGTGTCTGGACTGGTGCTTGGCTGGCAGTGTGTGTGGATGGGCGCTTGGCTGGCGATGTGCGTGGGCTGGTGCTTGGCAGGCGGTGTGCGTGGGCTGGTGCTTGGCAGGCGGTGTGCGTGGACTGGTGCTTGGCAGGCGGTGTGTGTGGTCTGGGGCTTGGCAGGCGGTGTGCGTGGACTGGTGCTTGGCAGGCGGTGTGTGTGGTCTGGTGCTTGGCAGGCGGTGTGCGTGAACTGGTGCTTGGCTGGCGGTGTGTGTGGAGTGGTGCTTGGCTGGCAGTGTGTGTGGAGTGGCGTTTGGCTTGCGGTGTGCGTGGAGTGGTACTTGGCTGTCTGTGCATGGAGTGGCGCTTGGCTGTCTGTGCATGGAGTGGTGCTTGGCTGGCGGTGTGTGTGGAGTGGTGCTTGGCTGGTGGTGTGCGTGGAGTGGTACTTGGCTGTCTGTGCATGGAGTGGTGCTTGGCTGGCGGTGTGTGTGGAGTGGTGCTTGGCTGGTGGTGTGTGTGGAGTGGTACTTGGCTGTCTGTGCATGGAGTGGTGCTTGGCTGGAGGTGTGTGTGGAGTGGTGCTTGGCTGGTGGTGTGCGTGGAGTGGCGCTTGGCTGTCTGTGCATGGAGTGGTGCTTGGCTGGCGGTGTGTGTGGAGTGGTGCTTGGCTGGCGGTGTGTGTGGAGTGGTGGTGTGCATGGAGTGGTGCTTGGCTGGCGGTGTGTGTGGAGTGGCGCTTGGCTTGCAGTGTCCGTGGAGTGTTGCTTGGCTTGCGGTGTGCGTGGAGTGGTACTTGGCTGGTGGTGTGCGTGGAGTGGTGCTTGGCTGGTGGTGTGTGTGGAGTGGCGCTTGGCTGGTGGTGTGCGTGGAGTGGCGCTTGGCTGGTGGTGTGCGTGGAGTGGCGCTTGGCTGGTGGTGTGCGTGGAGTGGCGCTTGGCTGGTGGTGTGTGTGGAGTGGCGCTTGGCTGGTGGTGTGTGTGGAGTGGTGCTTGGCTGGTGGTGTGTGTGGAGTGGTGCTTGGCTGGTGGTGTGCGTGGAGTGGCGCTTGGCTGGTGGTGTGTGTGGAGTGGCGCTTGGCTGGTGGTGTGTGTGGAGTGGTACTTGGCTGTCGGTGCGCGCTGAGTGGTGTTTGGCTGGCGGTGTGCATGGTCTGGTGCTTGGATGGTGGTGTGGGTGGCCTGCGCTCGGCTAGCGGTGTGCGAGTAGTTACTTTTTGTTGGTCACTACACACACTGCTAGGTGAGTGACACTCCACGCAGTCCATCATTTTGTGTTGTTGCAATGTCGGAAATGTGGGCGTGTGAAAGTGATGGGCCCTTGAATGGCGCTGTCTGCTGGTGTGAGTGTTGAAATGTGATGGGTCCGCGGCTGGCGGTGTGAATGTTTTGTATGTGTCACACGTACGAAAGGTGTATGAATGGCCTGTAAAGAGGTTGGTGCCTTGACGTGGCTTTACAGCTCACGAGCTGTGAGTCAGTGGTTCAGTTTATCATACTTTCAATTATACGCAGTGTATTTCATTTTTTTGAAATTACTTGCGAATACAATTGTATGTACTGAATCATCACTCACCCTCGTGCCAAATCCAACCAGAATGTGTGTGTGCTTGCGGATTAGATGGCTGTGCAGTAATGTTTGTCTTTTATCTCTTTCTGAAGTAGGATGTACCTTGTCCCTTATTGTGATTGTTGTAATGTGTTGCTGTTCTTTTTGGATGGTGTCAATGGTCTGGTTTGTATCAGGTATGAAAGGCGCGTGAATGGCCTGTAAAACGGTTGGTGCCTTGTCGTGGCTTTACAGCTCACGAGTTGCAAGTCACTGGTTCGGTTTTTATGCATTTATTTATTGACAGAGCATTTCATTTTTCGAAAGTTCTTGTTAGTAAAATTTTATGTACTGAACCATCACTCGCCCTCGTGCCAAATCCAACCTGTATGTGTGTGTCTTTGAGGAATAGTTAGCCGTGCCTTGAATGTTTCACTTTTGAGTAACTCTGTTACGGTGTACATTATAGCTATAAATAACGTACTAAATTTAGTTATTATTGTTAAACCATGGAAGTATATGTCATGTCTTTCTGGTGAATTCTATTGATTTTTATACAGAATCTCCTGCAAACTTGAAATTGTCTGTCACAATTTCCTTGAATCACACGCTCTCAAATTGAAAACTTAATTCTCCACCGTACAATTTGAACCGTTTCCTGTTGCAGCCACTATGCCTACCCACGCAAGTGAGGTACCATTTTTATCGGGAGACCTGGGGGAACGCTGGGTGGGAGGAAATTTGTGTGAGCCCAGTGATGCCACGCTTTCCCATGCAAAAAAGTTTGAAAAAAATGTTTTTTTTTTAGCTAAAATTGAGGTTTGCAAGGGATTCTGGGTAAAGGAACGTTGGAGGATCCACGCAAGCCATACCTCCTTGGAAGCCCCCGGGTGTCTACTTTTCAGAAATGTGTGGGTTTGCTAGGTTTTCCTACATGGCCGTCTCGCACGGGGCCAAAAACCCAGGTAACCCCTCTTGCAAAAGCTGGTGGGATTGAATGTCAATTCCACCAGCCTTTGAAAGAGGGGTTACCTGGGTTTTTGGCCCCGTGCGAGACGGCCATGTAGGGAAACCTACCAAACCCACACATTTCTGAAAAGTAGACACCCGGGGGCTTCCAAGGAGGTATGGCTTGCGTGGATCCTCCAACGTTCCTTTACCCAGAATCCCTTGCAAACCTCAATTTTTGCAGAAAAAGTCAGTTTTTTCACACTTTTTTTGTGTGGGAATGCGTGGCGTCACTGGGCTCACACAAATTTCCTCCCACCCAGCGTTCCCCCAGGTCTCCCGATAAAAATGGTACCTCACTTGCGTGGGTAGGCATAGTGGCTGCGAAAGGAAACGGTTCAAATTGTACGGTGGTGAATTTACAATACCAAATTGCAAAACAACCTTGATTTTTGGGGGGGGGGCACCTGCGTTTTTGGCCCGGGGCTCGGTGGTTTTCTTTGGAAAGTACGAAACCCAAACAGTTCTGAAAAGTAGACCCCCGGGGGAGTCCAGGGAGGTATGGCATGCGTGGGTCCCCGAACGTTTTCCTACCCAGAACACCTTGCAAACCTTAAAATTAGGTAAAATAATCACTTTTCCAAACTTTTTTGCGTGGGATCACCGTGCCGGCAAAAATGTCCTACCACCCAGCACTGCCCTTGTTCTCCCGAGTAAAAGGATACCTCACTTGTGTGGGTGCCCCAAAGCAGAACAGGCCAAAAACGAATGTTGAAAAAAGTAGTATGTCAGTGTTTCAAATTAAGCCCCCCTGCCTTAGTCACAGGCCTTTGGCCCACCCATACAAGTGAGGTATCATTTTACTCGGGAGAACAAGGGGAACGCAGGGTGGTAGGACATTTGTGCCGACACGGCGATCCCACGCAAAAATGTATGGAAAACTCTTTTTTTAACCTAAATTTGTGGTTTGCAGGGATTTCTGGGTAGGAAAACATTGGGGGACCCACGCATGCCATACCTCCCTGGACTCCCCCGGGTGTCTAGTTTTCAGAACTGTTTGGGTTTGGTAGTTTCCAAAGATACCCGCCGAGCCCCGGTCCAAAAACTCAGCCCCCCCCCAAAAAAAAAGAAGGTAATCTTGCTATTGGTTATTGTAATGTCTCCACCGTACGATTTGGACCTTTTCCTGTTGCAGCCACTATGCCTACCCACGCAAGTGAGGTACCATTTTTATCGGGAGACCTGGGGGAACGCTGGGTGGGAGGAAATTTGTGTGAGCCCAGTGACGCCACGCTTTCCCACACAAAAAAAGTGTGTCAAAACTGATTTTTTCATCAAAAATTGAGGTTTGCAAGGGATTCTGGGTAAAGGAACGTTGGAGGATCCACGCAAGCCATACCTCCTTGGAAGCCCCCGGGTGTCTACTTTTCAGAAATGTGTGGGTTTGCTAGGTTTTCCTACATGGCTGCCTCGCACGGGGCCAAAAACCCAGGTAACCCTTCTTGCAAAAGCTGGTGGGATTGAATGTCAATTCCACCAGCCTTTGAAAGAGGGGTTACCTGGGTTTTTGGCCCCGTGCGAGACGGCCATGTAGGGAAACCTACCAAACCCACACATTTCTGAAAAGTAGACACCCGGGGGCTTCCAAGGAGGTATGGCTTGCGTGGATCCTCCAACGTTCCTTTACCCAGAATCCCTTGCAAACCTCAATTTTTGCAGAAAAAGTCAGTTTTTTCACACTTTTTTTGTGTGGGAATGCGTGGCGTCACTGGGCTCACACAAATTTCATCCCACCCAGCGTTCCCCCAGGTCTCCCGATAAAAATGGTACCTCACTTGCGTGGGTAGGCATAGTGGCTGCGAAAGGAAACGGTTCAAATTGTACGGTGGTGAATTTACAATACCAAATTGCAAAACAACCTTGATTTTTGGGGGTGGGGGGCACCTGCGTTTTTGGCCCGGGGCTCGGTGGTTTTCTTTGGAAAGTACAAAACCCAAACAGTTCTGAAAAGTAGACCCCCGGGGGAGTCCAGGGAGGTATGGCATGCGTGGGTCCCCGAACGTTTTCCTACCCAGAACACCTTGCAAACCTTAAAATTAGGTAAAATAATCACTTTTCCAAACTTTTTTGCGTGGGATCACCGTGCCGGCAAAAATGTCCTACCACCCAGCGCTGCCCTTGTTCTCCCGAGTAAAAGGATACCTCACTTGTGTGGGTGCCCCAAAGCAGAACAGGCCAAAAACGAATGTTGAAAAAAGTAGTATGTCAGTGTTTCAAATTAAGCCCCCCTGCCTTAGTCACAGGCTTTTGGCCCACCCACACAAGTGAGGTATCATTTTACTCGGGAGAACAAGGGGAACGCAGGGTGGTAGGACATTTGTGCCGACACGGCGATCCCACGCAAAAATGTATGGAAAACTGTTTTTTTAACCTAAATTTGTGGTTTGCAGGGATTTCTGGGTAGGAAAACATTGGGGGACCCACGCATGCCATACCTCCCTGGACTCCCCCGGGTGTCTAGTTTTCAGAACTGTTTGGGTTTGGTAGTTTCCAAAGATGCCCGCCGAGCCCCGGTCCAAAAACTCAGTCCACCCCCCCCAAAAAAAGAAGGTAATCTTGCTATTGGTTATTGTAATGTCTCCACCGTACGATTTGGACCTTTTCCTGTTGCAGCCACTATGCCTACCCACGCAAGTGAGGTACCATTTTTATCGGGAGACCTGGGGGAACGCTGGGTGGGAGGAAATTTGTGTGAGCCCAGTGACGCCACGCTTTCCCACACAAAAAAAGTGTGTCAAAACTGATTTTTTCATCAAAAATTGAGGTTTGCAAGGGATTCTGGGTAAAGGAACGTTGGAGGATCCACGCAAGCCATACCTCCTTGGAAGCCCCCGGGTGTCTACTTTTCAGAAATGTGTGGGTTTGCTAGGTTTTCCTACATGGCTGCCTCGCACGGGGCCAAAAACCCAGGTAACCCCTCTTGCAAAAGCTGGTGGGATTGAATGTCAATTCCACCAGCCTTTGAAAGAGGGGTTACCTGGGTTTTTGGCCCCGTGCGAGACGGCCATGTAGGGAAACCTACCAAACCCACACATTTCTAAAAAGTAGACACCCGGGGGCTTCCAAGGAGGTATGGCTTGCGTGGATCCTCCAACGTTCCTTTACCCAGAATCCCTTGCAAACCTCAATTTTTGCAGAAAAAGTCAGTTTTTTCACACTTTTTTTGTGTGGGAATGCGTGGCGTTGCTGGGCTCACACAAATTTCCTCCCACCCAGCGTTCCCCCAGGTCTCCCGATAAAAATGGTACCTCACTTGCGTGGGTAGGCATAGTGGCTGCGAAAGGAAACGGTTCAAATTGTACGGTGGTGAATTTACAATACCAAATTGCAAAACAACCTTGATTTTTGGGGGGGGGGCACCTGCACTTTTGGCCCGGGGCTCGGTGGTTTTCTTTGGAAAGTACGAAACCCAAACAGTTCTGAAAAGTAGACCCCCGGGGGAGTCCAGGGAGGTATGGCATGCGTGGGTCCCCGAACGTTTTCCTACCCAGAACACCTTGCAAACCTTAAAATTAGGTAAAATAATCACTTTTCCAAACTTTTTTGCGTGGGATCACTGTGCCGGCAAAAATGTCCTACCACCCAGCGCTGCCCTTCTTCTCCCGAGTAAAAGGATACCTCACTTGTGTGGGTGCCCCAAAGCAGAACAGGCCAAAAACGAATGTTGAAAAAAGTAGTATGTCAGTGTTTCAAATTAAGCCCCCCTGCCTTAGTCACAGGCCTTTGGCCCACCCACACAAGTGAGGTATCATTTTACTCGGGAGAACAAGGGGAACGCAGGGTGGTAGGACATTTGTGCCGACACGGCGATCCCACGCAAAAATGTATGGAAAACTGTTTTTTTAACCTAAATTTGTGGTTTGCAGGGATTTCTGGGTAGGAAAACATTGGGGGACCCACGCATGCCATACCTCCCTGGACTCCCCCGGGTGTCTAGTTTTCAGAACTGTTTGGGTTTGGTAGTTTCCAAAGATGCCCGCCGAGCCCCGGTCCAAAAACTCAGTCCCCCCCCCCAAAAAAAAGAAGGTAATCTTGCTATTGGTTATTGTAATGTCTCCACCGTACGATTTGGACCTTTTCCTGTTGCAGCCACTATGCCTACCCACGCAAGTGAGGTACCATTTTTATCGGGAGACCTGGGGGAACGCTGGGTGGGAGGAAATTTGTGTGAGCCCAGTGACGCCACGCTTTCCCACACAAAAAAAGTGTGTCAAAACTGATTTTTTCATCAAAAATTGAGGTTTGCAAGGGATTCTGGGTAAAGGAACGTTGGAGGATCCACGCAAGCCATACCTCCTTGGAAGCCCCCGGGTGTCTACTTTTCAGAAATGTGTGGGTTTGCTAGGTTTTCCTACATGGCTGCCTCGCACGGGGCCAAAAACCCAGGTAACCCCTCTTGCAAAAGCTGGTGGGATTGAATGTCAATTCCACCAGCCTTTGAAAGAGGGGTTTTCTGGGTTTTTGGCCCCGTGCGAGACGGCCATGTAGGGAAACCTACCAAACCCACACATTTCTGAAAAGTAGACACCCGGGGGCTTCCAAGGAGGTATGGCGTGCGTGGATCCTCCAACGTTCCTTTACCCAGAATCCCTTGCAAACCTCAATTTTTGCAGAAAAAGTCAGTTTTTTCACACTTATTTTGTGTGGGAATGCGTGGCGTCACTGGGCTCACACAAATTTCCTCCCACCCAGCGTTCCCCCAGGTCTCCCGATAAAAATGGTACCTCACTTGCGTGGGTAGGCATAGTGGCTGCGAAAGGAAACGGTTCAAATTGTACGGTGGTGAATTTACAATACCAAATTGCAAAACAACCTTGATTTTTGGGGGGGGGGGCACCTGCGTTTTTGGCCCGGGGCTCGGTGGTTTTCTTTGGAAAGTACGAAACCCAAACAGTTCTGAAAAGTAGACCCCCGGGGGAGTCCAGGGAGGTATGGCATGCTTGGGTCCCCGAACGTTTTCCTACCCAGAACACCTTGCAAACCTTAAAATTAGGTAAAATAATCACTTTTCCAAACTTTTTTGCGTGGGATCACCGTGCCGGCAAAAATGTCCTACCACCCAGCGCTGCCCTTGTTCTCCCGAGTAAAAGGATACCTCACTTGTGTGGGTGCCCCAAAGTAGAACAGGCCAAAAACGAATGTTGAAAAAAGTAGTATTTCAGTGTTTCAAATTAAGCCCCCCTGCCTTAGTCACAGGCCTTTGACCCACCCACACAAGTGAGGTATCATTTTACTCGGGAGAACAAGGGGAACGCAGGGTTGTAGGACATTTGTGCCGACACGGCGATCCCACGCAAAAATGTATGGAAAACTGTTTTTTTAACCTAAATTTGTGGTTTGCAGGGATTTCTGGGTAGGAAAACATTGGGGGACCCACGCATGCCATACCTCCCTGGACTCCCCCGGGTGTCTAGTTTTCAGAACTGTTTGGGTTTGGTAGTTTCCAAAGATGCCCGCCGAGCCCCGGTCCAAAAACTCAGTCCCCCCCCCAAAAAAAGAAGGTAATCTTGCTATTGGTTATTGTAATTTCTCCACCGTACGATTTGGACCGTTTCCTGTTGCAGCCACTATGCCTACCCACGCAAGTGAGGTACCATTTTTATCGGGAGACCTGGGGGAACGCTGGGTGGGAGGAAATTTGTTGATCCACACAGATTTGCTAGGTTTCCCTAGGTGCCGGCAGAGCTAGGGTTCAAAAACAAAAGATAGTCTCTTTGCCCAAAACGTGCACAATTTCACTGAAAAATTGAGTTGTGACCACGTTGCGTTTTGCACTGTTTCCTGTCGCAGCCACTATGCCTACCCAGGCAAGTGAGGTACCATTTTTCTCGGGAGACCTGGGGGGACGCTGGGTGGGTGGAAATTTGTTGATCCACGCAGATTCCGGAACTTTCCACCACAGAAATGTGAGGAAAATGCGTTTTATTTTCCAATTTCTTAGCTTTGCAAGGGATTCTGGGTAAGAGAACCTGGGGGTAGGCAGTCGAGTGACCCCATCCTGAATTCCCCTGGGTGTCTACTTTTCAAAAATGTATAGGTTTGCTAGGTTTCCCTGAGTGCCGGCAGAGCTAGGGTTCAAAAACAAAAGGTAGTCTCTTTGCCCAAAACTTGCACAATTTCACTGAAAAATTGAGTTGTGACCACGTTGCGTTTTGCACTGTTTCCTGTCGCAGCCACTATGCCTACCCAGGCAAGTGAGGTACCATTTTTCTCGGGAGACCTGGGGGAACGCTGGGTGGGTGGAAATTTGTTGATCCACGCAGATTCCGGAACTTTCCACCACAGAAATGTGAGGAAAATGCATGTTTTTTTCCAATTTCTTAGCTTTGCAAGGGATTCTGGGTAAGAGAACCTGGGGGTAGGCAGTCGAGTGACCCCATCCTGAATTCCCCTGGGTGTCTACTTTTTAAAAATGTATAGGTTTGCTAGGTTTCCCTAGGTGCCGGCAGAGCTAGGGTTCAAAAACAAAAGGTAGTCTCTTTGCCCAAAACGTGCACAATTTCACTGAAAAATTGAGTTGTGACCACGTTGCGTTTTGCACTGTTTCCTGACGCAGCCACTATGCCTACCCAGGCAAGTGAGGTACCATTTTTCTCGGGAGACCTGGGGGAACGCTGGGTGGGTGGAAATTTGTTGATCCACGCAGATTCCGGCACTTTCCACCACAGAAATGTGAGGAAAATGCGTTTTTTTTTCCAATTTCTTAGCTTTGCAAGGGATTCTGGGTAAGAGAACCTGGGGGTAGGCAGTCGAGTTACCCCATCCTGAATTCCCCTGGGTGTCTACTTTTAAAAAATGTATAGGTTTGCTAGGTTTCCCTAGGTGCCGGCAGAGCTAGGGTTCAAAAACAAAAGGTAGTCTCTTTGCCCAAAACTTGCACAATTTCACTGAAAAATTGAGTTGTGACCACGTTGCGTTTTGCACTGTTTCCTGTCGCAGCCACTATGCCTACCCAGGCAAGTGAGGTACCATTTTTATCGGGAGACCTGGGGGAACGCTGGGTGGGAGGAAATTTGTTGATCCACACAGATTCCGGAACTTTCCACCACAGAAATGTGAGGAAAATGCGTTTTTTTTCCAATTTCTTAGCTTTGCAAGGGATTCTGGGTGAGAGAACCTGGGGGTAGGCAGTCGAGTGACCCCATCCTGAATTCCCCTGGGTGTCTACTTTTCAAAAATGTATAGGTTTGCTAGGTTTCCCTAGGTGCCGGCAGAGCTAGGGTTCAAAAACAAAAGATAGTCTCTTTGCCCAAAACGTGCACAATTTCACTGAAAAATTGAGTTGTGACCACGTTGCGTTTTGCACTGTTTCCTGTCGCAGCCACTATGCCTACCCAGGCAAGTGAGGTACCATTTTTCTCGGGAGACCTGGGGGAACGCTGGGTGGGTGGAAATTTGTTGATCCACGCAGATTCCGGAACTTTCCACCACAGAAATGTGAGGAAAATGCGTTTTATTTTCCAATTTCTTAGCTTTGCAAGGGATTCTGGGTAAGAGAACCTGGGGGTAGGCAGTCGAGTGACCCCATCCTGAATTCCCCTGGGTGTCTACTTTTCAAAAATGTATAGGTTTGCTAGGTTTCCCTAGGTGCCGGCAGAGCTAGGGTTCAAAAACAAAAGGTAGTCTCTTTGCCCAAAACGTGCACAATTTCACTGAAAAATTGAGTTGTGACCACGTTGCGTTTTGCACTGTTTCCTGTCGCAGCCACTATGCCTACCCAGGCAAGTGAGGTACCATTTTTCTCGGGAGACCTGGGGGAACGCTGGGTGGGTGGAAATTTGTTGATCCACGCAGATTCCGGAACTTTCCACCTCAGAAATGTGAGGAAAATGCGTTTTTTTTCTCCAATTTCTTAGCTTTGCAAGGGATTCTGGGTAAGAGAACCTGGGGGTAGGCAGTCGAGTGACCCCATCCTGAATTCCCCTGGGTGTCTACTTTTCAAAAATGTATAGGTTTGCTAGGTTTCCCTGAGTGCCGGCAGAGCTAGGGTTCAAAAACAAAAGGTAGTCTCTTTGCCCAAAACTTGCACAATTTCACTGAAAAATTGAGTTGTGACCACGTTGCGTTTTGCACTGTTTCCTGTCGCAGCCACTATGCCTACCCAGGCAAGTGAGGTACCATTTTTCTCGGGAGACCTGGGGGAACGCTGGGTGGGTGGAAATTTGTTGATCCACGCAGATTCCGGAACTTTCCACCACAGAAATGTGAGGAAAATGCATGTTTTTTTCCAATTTCTTAGCTTTGCAAGGGATTCTGGGTAAGAGAACCTGGGGGTAGGCAGTCGAGTGACCCCATCCTGAATTCCCCTGGGTGTCTACTTTTTAAAAATGTATAGGTTTGCTAGGTTTCCCTAGGTGCCGGCAGAGCTAGGGTTCAAAAACAAAAGGTAGTCTCTTTGCCCAAAACGTGCACAATTTCACTGAAAAATTGAGTTGTGACCACGTTGCGTTTTGCACTGTTTCCTGACGCAGCCACTATGCCTACCCAGGCAAGTGAGGTACCATTTTTCTCGGGAGACCTGGGGGAACGCTGGGTGGGTGGAAATTTGTTGATCCACGCAGATTCCGGCACTTTCCACCACAGAAATGTGAGGAAAATGCGTTTTTTTTTCCAATTTCTTAGCTTTGCAAGGGATTCTGGGTAAGAGAACCTGGGGGTAGGCAGTCGAGTTACCCCATCCTGAATTCCCCTGGGTGTCTACTTTTAAAAAATGTATAGGTTTGCTAGGTTTCCCTAGGTGCCGGCAGAGCTAGGGTTCAAAAACAAAAGGTAGTCTCTTTGCCCAAAACTTGCACAATTTCACTGAAAAATTGAGTTGTGACCACGTTGCGTTTTGCACTGTTTCCTGTCGCAGCCACTATGCCTACCCAGGCAAGTGAGGTACCATTTTTCTCGGGAGACCTGGGGGAACGCTGGGTGGGTGGAAATTTGTTGATCCACGCAGATTCCGGAACTTTCCACCACAGAAATGTGAGGAAAATGCATTTTTTTTCCAATTTCTTAGCTTTGCAAGGGATTCTGGGTAAGAGAACCTGGGGGTAGGCAGTCGAGTGACCCCATCCTGAATTCCCCTGGGTGTCTACTTTTCAAAAATGTATAGGTTTGCTAGGTTTCCCTAGGTGCCGGCAGAGCTAGGGTTCAAAAACAAAAGGTAGTCTCTTTGCCCAAAACGTGCACAATTTCACTGAAAAATTGAGTTGTGACCACGTTGCGTTTTGCACTGTTTCCTGTCGCAGCCACTATGCCTACCCAGGCAAGTGAGGTACCATTTTTCTCGGGAGACCTGGGGGAACGCTGGGTGGGTGGAAATTTGTTGATCCACGCAGATTCCGGCACTTTCCACCACAGAAATGTGAGGAAAATGCGTTTTTTTTTCCAATTTCTTAGCTTTGCAAGGGATTCTGGGTAAGAGAACCTGGGGGTAGGCAGTCGAGTTACCCCATCCTGAATTCCCCTGGGTGTCTACTTTTAAAAAATGTATAGGTTTGCTAGGTTTCCCTAGGTGCCGGCAGAGCTAGGGTTCAGAAACAAAAGGTAGTCTCTTTGCCCAAAACGTGCACAATTTCACTGAAAAATTGAGTTGTGACCACGTTGCGTTTTGCACTGTTTCCTGTCGCAGCCACTATGCCTACCCAGGCAAATGAGGTACCATTTTTCTCGGGAGACCTGGGGGAACGCTGGGTGGGTGGAAATTTGTTGATCCACGCAGATTCCGGAACTTTCCACCACAGAAATGTGAGGAAAATGCGTTTTTTTTTCCAATTTCTTAGCTTTGCAAGGGATTCTGGGTAAGAGAACCTGGGGGTAGGCAGTCGAGTGACCCCATCCTGAATTTCCCTGGGTGTCTACTTTTCAAAAATGTATAGGTTTGCTAGGTTTCCCTAGGTGCCGGCAGAGCTAGGGTTCAAAAACAAAAGGTAGTCTCTTTGCCCAAAACGTGCACAATTTCACTGAAAAATTGAGTTGTGACCACGTTGCGTTTTGCACTGTTTCCTGTCGCAGCCACCATGCCTACCCACGCAAGTGAGGTACCTTTTTTCTCGGGAGACCTGGGGGAACGCTGGGTGGGTGGAAATTTGTTGATCCACGCAGATTCCGGAACTTTCCACCACAGAAATGTGAGGAAAATGCGTTTTTTTTCCCAATTTCTTAGCTTTGCAAGGGATTCTGGGTAAGAGAACCTGGGGGTAGGCAGTCGAGTGACCCCATCCTGAATTCCCCTGGGTGTCTAATTTTCAAAAATGTATAGGTTTGCTAGGTTTCCCTAGGTGCCGGCAGAGCTAGGGTTCAAAAATAAAAGGTAGTCTCTTTGCCCAAAACGTGCACAATTTCACTGAAAAATTGAGTTGTGACCACGTTGCGTTTTGCACTGTTTCCTGTCGCAGCCACTATGCCTACCCAGGCAAATGAGGTACCATTTTTCTCGGGAGACCTGGGGGAACACTGGGTGGGTGGAAATTTGTTGATCCACGCAGATTCCGGAACTTTCCACCACAGAAAGGTGAGGAAAATGCGTTTTTTTTTCCAATTTCTTAGCTTTGCAAGGGATTCTGGGTAAGAGAACCTGGGGGTAGGCAGTCGAGTGACCCCATCCTGAATTCCCCTGGGTGTCTACTTTTCAAAAATGTATAGGTTTGCTAGGTTTCCCTAGGTGCCGGCAGAGCTAGGGCTCAAAAACAAAAGGTAGTCTCTTTGTCCAAAGAGCGCAAGATTTCACTGGGAAATTGAGGTGCGACCACGTTGCGTTTTGCACTGTTTCGTGTCGCAGCCACTATGCCTACCCACGCAAGTGAGGTACCATTGTTTTTGGGAGACCTGGGGGAACACTGGGTGGGTGGAAATTTGTTGATCCAAGCAGATTCCAGAACTTTCCTCCACAGAAATGTGAGGAAAATGTGTTTTTTTGGTCAAATTCGTAGGTTTGCAAGGGATTCTGGGTAACAAGACCTGGTGGTAGGCAGTCAAATCACCCCATCCTGAATTCCCCTGGGTGTCTAATTTTCAAAAATGTATAGGTTTGCTAGGTTTCCCTAGGTGCCGGCAGAGCTAGGGTTCAAAAATAAAAGGTAGTCTCTTTGCCCAAAACGTGCACAATTTCACTGAAAAATTGAGTTGTGACCACGTTGCGTTTTGCACTGTTTCCTGTCGCAGCCACTATGCCTACCCAGGCAAATGAGGTACCATTTTTCTCGGGAGACCTGGGGGAACACTGGGTGGGTGGAAATTTGTTGATCCACGCAGATTCCGGAACTTTCCACCACAGAAATGTGAGGAAAATGCGTTTTTTTTTCCAATTTCTTAGCTTTGCAAGGGATTCTGGGTAAGAGAACCTGGGGGTAGGCAGTCGAGTTACCCCATCCTGAATTCCCCTGGGTGTCTACTTTTCAAAAATGTATAGGTTTGCTAGGTTTCCCTAGGTGCCGGCAGAGCTAGGGTTCAAAAACAAAAGGTAGTCTCTTTGCCCAAAACTTGCACAATTTCACTGAAAAATTGAGTTGTGACCACGTTGCGTTTTGCACTGTTTCCTGTCGCAGCCACTATGCCTACCCAGGCAAGTGAGGTACCATTTTTCTCGGGAGACCTGGGGGAACGCTGGGTGGGTGGAAATTTGTTGATCCACGCAGATTCCGGAACTTTCCACCACAGAAATGTGAGGAAAATGCATTTTTTTTCCAATTTCTTAGCTTTGCAAGGGATTCTGGGTAAGAGAACCTGGGGGTAGGCAGTCGAGTGACCCCATCCTGAATTC
This sequence comes from Lissotriton vulgaris, assembly GCF_964263255.1. Lineage (NCBI taxonomy): Eukaryota > Metazoa > Chordata > Amphibia > Caudata > Salamandridae > Lissotriton > Lissotriton vulgaris. The sequence goes on along the minus strand of NW_028247522.1, from coordinate 15,235 downwards.
CCCTGGGTGTCTACTTTTCAAAAATGTATAGGTTTGCTAGGTTTCCCTAGGTGCCGGCAGAGCTAGGGTTCAAAAACAAAAGGTAGTCTCTTTGCCCAAAACGTGCACAATTTCACTGAAAAATTGAGTTGTGACCACGTTGCGTTTTGCACTGTTTCCTGTCGCAGCCACTATGCCTACCCAGGCAAGTGAGGTACCTTTTTTCTCGGGAGACCTGGGGAAACGCTGGGTGGGTGGAAATTTGTTGATCCACGCAGATTCCGGCACTTTCCACCACAGAAATGTGAGGAAAATGCGTTTTTTTTTCCAATTTCTTAGCTTTGCAAGGGATTCTGGGTAAGAGAACCTGGGGGTAGGCAGTCGAGTTACCCCATCCTGAATTCCCCTGGGTGTCTACTTTTAAAAAATGTATAGGTTTGCTAGGTTTCCCTAGGTGCCGGCAGAGCTAGGGTTCAGAAACAAAAGGTAGTCTCTTTGCCCAAAACGTGCACAATTTCACTGAAAAATTGAGTTGTGACCACGTTGCGTTTTGCACTGTTTCCTGTCGCAGCCACTATGCCTACCCAGGCAAATGAGGTACCATTTTTCTCGGGAGACCTGGGGGAACGCTGGGTGGGTGGAAATTTGTTGATCCACGCAGATTCCGGAACTTTCCACCACAGAAATGTGAGGAAAATGCGTTTTTTTTTCCAATTTCTTAGCTTTGCAAGGGATTCTGGGTAAGAGAACCTGGGGGTAGGCAGTCGAGTGACCCCATCCTGAATTTCCCTGGGTGTCTACTTTTTTAAAAATGTATAGGTTTGCTAGGTTTCCCTAGGTGCCGGCAGAGCTAGGGTTCAAAAACAAAAGGTAGTCTCTTTGCCCAAAACGTGCACAATTTCACTGAAAAATTGAGTTGTGACCACGTTGCGTTTTGCACTGTTTCCTGTCGCAGCCACTATGCCTACCCACGCAAGTGAGGTACCTTTTTTCTCGGGAGACCTGGGGGAACGCTGGGTGGGTGGAAATTTGTTGATCCACGCAGATTCCGGAACTTTCCACCACAGAAATGTGAGGAAAATGCGTTTTTTTTCCCAATTTCTTAGCTTTGCAAGGGATTCTGGGTAAGAGAACCTGGGGGTAGGCAGTCGAGTGACCCCATCCTGAATTCCCCTGGGTGTCTAATTTTCAAAAATGTATAGGTTTGCTAGGTTTCCCTAGGTGCCGGCAGAGCTAGGGTTCAAAAATAAAAGGTAGTCTCTTTGCCCAAAACGTGCACAATTTCACTGAAAAATTGAGTTGTGACCACGTTGCGTTTTGCACTGTTTCCTGTCGCAGCCACTATGCCTACCCATGCAAATGAGGTACCATTTTTCTCGGGAGACCTGGGGGAACACTGGGTGGGTGGAAATTTGTTGATCCACGCAGATTCCGGAACTTTCCACCACAGAAAGGTGAGGAAAATGCGTTTTTTTTTCCAATTTCTTAGCTTTGCAAGGGATTCTGGGTAAGAGAACCTGGGGGTAGGCAGTCGAGTGACCCCATCCTGAATTCCCCTGGGTGTCTACTTTTCAAAAATGTATAGGTTTGCTAGGTTTCCCTAGGTGCCGGCAGAGCTAGGGCTCAAAAACAAAAGGTAGTCTCTTTGTCCAAAGAGCGCAAGATTTCACTGGGAAATTGAGGTGCGACCACGTTGCGTTTTGCACTGTTTCGTGTCGCAGCCACTATGCCTACCCACGCAAGTGAGGTACCATTGTTTTTGGGAGACCTGGGGGAACACTGGGTGGGTGGAAATTTGTTGATCCAAGCAGATTCCAGAACTTTCCTCCACAGAAATGTGAGGAAAATGTGTTTTTTTGGTCAAATTCGTAGGTTTGCAAGGGATTCTGGGTAACAAGACCTGGTGGTAGGCAGTCAAATCACCCCATCCTGAATTCCCCTGGGTGTCTACTTTTCAAAAATGTATAGGTTTGCTAGGTTTCCCTAGGTGCCGGCAGAGCTAGGGTGCAAAAACTACAGGTAGGCACTTTGCTAAAAAAGGGTCAATTTGTAACTGCAAAATTTAGGTGTCACCACTTTGCATTTTGCGCCGTTTCCTGTCGCAGGCACAAGGGCGAACCACACAAGTGAGGTACCGTTTTTATCGGGAGACTTGGGGTAATTCAGATTTGTAAATCAACTGTTATTACCAATTGAGCTTTTGCACATTTCTCCCTTTCAATGAAAGACATTGTGTAAAAAAAAAATAATTTTGAAAAATGACCAATAATTCTCATGCTAGTATGAGTATTCCCAATTTTGAAAATTAGCAATAATATACTGTTTCTGAACTATATATTTTGTACCCAATTCAGAAATACATAGGTGTCTTTCATACAGATTTTTCCATGTATACATTTTCCAAGACAAAATGCTCTATACCCAGTAAATGAAAAAATACCATTGCAAGTTGCTGCTCAGTTTTTGGATCTGGGTTCGTCGGGTTCTTGGTGAAACTACAAGTCCTATATATCCCCACAACCAGGAAGGTCTAACGGATGTAACGGTATATTGCTTTCTAAGAGCTGTCAAAACTAGAAAAAGTTATAGGTGAAAACGTTGAGACAAAAGGCTGTTTTTTTCAACAAATTTTCAATTATTCCAATATTTAACTGTTAGTTTCTATAAAGAAACCTTCATGGATTTAGACAAATGACCCCTTTCTGAATTCAGAATTTTGTCTACTTTTTGAAAATGTACAGCTTTCTAGGATCCATTATTGCTTTCAAACTCATTTGTACCAATAACTGGAAGGAGGTGGAAAGCTCTAAAAATAGCAAAAATAGGCTATGTCCCAGAAAAATGCCAAAACTGTGTGAAAAATGTCGGTTCTCTGACAAAAGACTGTCATTTCCTAAAAGCTGAGAAAATGGAGATTTCAGCCCCACAAACCCTTTTTTGATAACATTTTCAGGGAAAAACCCAGAGGCTTTCATTTGCAGGCCGTTTTTCCCATTTTTCTGAAAAAAACAAAAAAATCACTATATTTTGGTTAATTTCTGGGACCCCTCCAAGGTAATCCACAAACCCTGGGCACCTTTAGAATCCACATGATGTTGGAAGAAAAGGACGCAAATTTGGCGTGGATACCTTATGTGGTCAAAAAGTTACAAGGGCCTAAGCGCGCACTACCCCAAATCGCCAAAAAAGGGCTTAGCACAGGAGGGGAAAAGGCCTAGCAGCGAAGGGGTTAAAAAATTCTGACATGCAGGCTCCCAAGATGGCCACCAGAGACAAAAGAGCCCAAATGTAGCCCAAATACCACCCAGATGTAGCCCAAGTATAGCCCAATGACAGAATGTCCCAGAGTGTTCTAAAGAACAACTAGAGCGCTAACAGTCCTACGTATTACAAAGGTATGGCACACCTGAAGCCATCTTAATTGGAATAAAGTGGTAATTCTTAAAACATTTAATTTAAAAAGGAACAAAATGAGGGGGTAGATTTTGCCATAGAAAGTATGATTAGTGCTGCAGAAAGAAAAATTAGGGCACATTTTGAGTGACTTCTCAAATCCTCTTCAATTTCATTAAAAAATTCTGACATGCAGTTTCCCAAGATGGCCACCAGAGACAAAAGAGCCCAAATGTAGCCCAAATATTACCCAGATGTAGCCCAAGTATAGCCCAATGACAGAATGTCCCAGAGTGTTCTAAAGAACAACTAGAGCGCTAACAGTCTTACTTATGAGAAAAGTAGGGCACACCAGAAGCCATCTTGATTGGAATGAAGTGGTAAGTCTGAAAACATTTAATTTAAAAGGGAACAAAATTAGGGGGTTCATTTTGCCATAGAAAGTATGATTAGTGCTTCAGAAAGAAAAATTAGGGCACATTTTGAGTGACTTCTCAAATCCTATTCTATTTCATTAAAAAAATTCTGACATGCAGACTGAAACATGCACTTTGAATACCAGCAGCAGACTTCCCTGGTGAGCAGTAGCTTTACTACAGTGATCTTTTGAGCAACTAGAGTGCTAACATTCAGAATTTATGGCAAATGTGTGACACATCTGAATGCCTTCTTGATGGAACCAAAGTAAACAAGCATTGAAAATGCAATAGATCGCGCCCTCGTTTAAGTTAAAGCCATTCTGTTTGTAATGAGGTGGGTTTTTAGCTTTGCTTTTATTAGTGTTTTTAAAACTTTCATGTAAATAACATGCATATGTATGTATATCTATGCATGCATTTATATTTGTATTTATATAGATATGCAGATTATATATGTTTATATATGTATGTATATATGGCTGAGGGCTCCCACTAGGGGAAATGAAAACGCACTCTCTCGTCTCAATTTAGTGACAGTGATTTATTCAGTAACCAGTACCCAACGTGTTTCGCTTCTTACAAAGCTTGCTCACAGGATGTTGAGCCAGTTTCTAAGCCCTCCTTTTAAACACCAGGTCATGTGACTTCCTGTTTTGTTGTTACATGCCTGCTGGTTAATGTAGTTCCATTACATTTTCGTCACCAGTATGCACTTATCTGTATCTATTTACAGTCTATAACAACAAGGAAGAAGGGAAGGGGGGAGTGCATTTCTTTGTTTACAGACATTGTTTTCTAACTCTTTGGTGAGTATTTATCGTATCCATTCTGTTCTCTCCAGTGAGCCCATTGGATGCCAATTTCAGTGGTACTTCTTACTACACACAGGTTAATTTACACAGTTCTGTTCCTGCATTCAGGTCTGTTATTATCGCCCTCTAGTGGGGGTTTTATGTATCAATTCGGGGTCCATTGTGTCTGGTGCACCACCTTCACGTTAGAGGTGTACATAGAGTTCTTCAGTCAAGTTCAAACCTATCGGTTCCAGGGTTCTGAAGTTGATTATATGTTTGGATTCTTTGCGTCCCAGAGTTTTCAAACGATCGCCTCCTCTCTCTGATTGTTGAACTTGTTCTATTGCACAGAATTTCAGGAGTTCCCAGTTATCACTATGTGCTTGCTCCATGTGTTTAGCCACCGCATAGCTGCGATCCCTGTTCGTTGTTGCCCTGGTGTGTTCCAAAATTTGCTTCTTACATTCAAAGGTCGTGCTCCCTATATATTTTTCGTTACAGGGGCATTCGATTAGGTATACCACATAGGTGCTCTTAGATGTCAGATGTTGTGGTATTGTCCATTTCGTGCCTTTTCTGATCTCTATTTCTTTTGTAGCTTTACCGATCTTACACACTTTGCAGTGTCTGCATGGGAAGAAGCCTTTTCGTTGTAACCAATCCGTTTTTGGGGCTTCTTTATAGTGTGTATTTACCAGGCAGTCTCCCAGATTTTGTGCGCCTGTACGTTATGTTTGGGTGGTCGCCTATGATTTGTGTCAAAGTCGGATCAGTTTTCAGAATTGGCCAATGTTTTTGAATGATCTTTGCCAACTTGTTATTTTCTGCACTGTGGGTGGTAATTAATCGGATCACTTCATCCTGTGCTGGTGCTTTTTCAGGTTTGTGGTGTTCAATATTGGTGTACAATGACACCACGTCCATTGTAATAAGTATGTACTTTTCTGACCACCTGTAAGGAGGACTTTCTCAAATACTTTGATAAATAAAAATCTATATAAAAAATGACACATTACAAACTACGCTGCATCGAAAAAAGACAGCCACAAACGCGATTCTCCATGGGGAGAGCTTCCACAATAAGAAATTAAAATGGAGCATACCATATGGAGAATTCTTACGTTTTAGACGCAACTGTTCAGATGACGAGGAGTTTCAGCGTCACAGTGCCAATGCCATAACCAGGGTCAAGACAAGAGGATACCCCAAGAAAGTGGTGGAACAGAGCTTAAATAGAACACAGGCACAAGATCGCAAAGAAATTTTGCACAAACCTGAAAAAGCACCAGCACAGGATGAAATGATCCGATTAATTACCACCCACAGTGCAGAAAATAACAAGTTGGCAAAGATCATTCAAAAACATTGGCCAATTCTGAAAACTGATCCGACTTTGACACAAATCATAGGCGACCACCCAAACATAACGTACAGACGCACGAGAAATCTGGGAGACTGCCTGGTAAATAGCCACTATAAAGAAGCCCCAAAAACGGATTGGTTACAACGAAAAGGCTTCTTCCCATGCAGACACTGCAAAGTGTGTAAGATCGGTAAAGCTACAAAAGAAATAGAGATCGGAAAAGGCACGAAATGGACAATACCACAACATCTGACATGTAAGAGCACCTATGTGGTATACCTAATCGAATGCCCCTGTAACAAAAAATATATAGGGAGCACGACCTTTGAATGTAAGAAGCGAATTTTGGAACACACCAGGGCGACAACGAACAGGGATCGCAGCTATGCGGTGGCTAAACACATGGAGCAAGCACATAGTGATAACTGGGAACTCCTGAAATTCTGTGCAATAGAACAAGTTCAACAATCAGAGAGAGGAGGTGATCGTTTGAAAACTCTGAAACGCAAAGAATCCAAACATATAATCAACTTCAGAACCATGGAACCGATAGGTTTGAACTTGACTGAAGAACTCTATGTACACCTCTAACGTGAAGGTGGTGCACCAGACACAATCTACCCTGAATTGATACATAAAACACCCACTAGAGGGCGATAATAACAGACCTGAATGCAGGAACAGAACTGTGTAAATTAACCTGTGTGTAGTAGGAAGTACCGCTGAAATTGGCATCCAATGGGCTCACTGGAGAGAACAGAATGGATACGATAAATAATCACCAAAGAGTTAGAAAACAATGTCTGTAAACAAAGAAATGCACTCCCCCCTTCCCTTCTTCCTTGTTGTTATAGACTGTAAATAGATACAGATACGTGCATACTGGTGACGAAAATGTAATGGAACTACATTAACCAGCAGGCATGTAACAACAACACAGGAAGTCACATGACTGGTGTTTAAAAGGAGGACTTAGAAACTGGCTCAACATCCCGTGAGCAAGCTTTGTAAGAAGAGAAACGCGTTGGGTACTGGTTACTGAATAAATCGCTGTCACTAAATTGAGACGAGAGAGTGCGTTTTCATTTCCCCTAGTAGGAGCCCTCAGCCATATTAGAACGACTAGCTCAGTCATAGAAAACTGCACCACGCCGTCAAGAGAGCGCCGACACCAATCTGGGTTACAACTGCTTCTCATGTATGTATATATATATATATATATATATATATATATATATACACATACATATAAATGCATATGCATATATATGCATATATATATGTGTATATGTGTCCGTGTAGAGAGAGGTAGAGAGGTAGAGGTAGAGAGGTAGAGGTAGAGAGGTAGAGACTAGTAGAGAGAGAAGTAGAGAGAGGTAGAGAGGTAGAGAGTAGAAAGTGAGTAATAGAGAGTTGAGAGTGAGTAGTAGAGAGTAGCAGAGAGCAGTAGAGAGAGTAGCAGAGAGTGAGTAGTAGAGAGTAGTAGAGTGAATATTAGAGTGAGTAGTAGAGAGTAGTAGAGAGTGAGTAGTAGAGAGTGAGTAGTAGAGAGTGAGTAGAGAGTAAGTAGTAGAGTGAGTAGTAGAGAGCAGTAGAGAGTGAGTAGTGGAGAGTAGTAAAGAGTGAGTAGTAGAGAGCAGTAAAGAGTGAGTAGTAGACAGTAGTAGAGAGTGAGTAGTAAAGAGTGAGTAGTAGAGAGTAGTAGAGAGTGAGTATCAGAGAGAGAGAATAGTAGAGAATAGTAGAGAGAGAGTAGTAGAGAGTGAGTAGTAGAGAGTAGTAGAGAGTGAGTAGTAGAGTGAGTAGTAGAGTCAGTAGTAGAGAGTGAGTAGTAGAGAGTAGTAGAGAGTGAGTAGTAGAGAGTAGTAGAGAGTGAGAAGTAGAGAGTGAGTAGTAGAGAGTAGTAGAGAGTGAGTATCAGAGAGAGAGAATAATAGAGAGTAGTAGAGAGTAGTAGAGAGTGAGTAGTAGAGAGTAGTAGAGAGTGAGTAGTAGAGTGAGTAGTAGAGTGAGTAGTAGAGAGTGAGTAGTAGAGAGTAGTAGAGAGTGAGTAGTAGAGAGTAGTAGAGAGTGAGAAGTAGAGAGTGAGTAGTAGAGAGTAGTAGAGAGTGAGTAGTAAAGAGTGAGTAGTAGAGAGTGAGTAGTAGAGAGTAGAGAGTAGTAGAGAGTGAGTAGTAGGGAGTAGTAGATAGTGAGTAGTAGGGAGTGAGTAGTAGAGAGAGAGTAGTAGAGAGTAGTAGAGAATGAGTAGTAGAGAGTGAGTATTAGAGAGTATTGGAGTAGTAGAGAGTAAGTGGTAGAGAGTAGTGGAGAATATTCCAAAGTTTGGCACAGCACCACTTGCACAATAAGTCCAATCAAATCATGTCACTTAGAGTCCTTATTGAAGTGCTGAATCTTGGTGTATATTCAAATGCTTTTATTTTCCTAAAAAGATATGATAAGATATGACCCAGGGACCCCCAGTATGCAAGGGGAATTAGTCCCCCCTCTGCAAACGTGCCAGTGGCCTGCGTTGCAGAGAGGTGTAAAAAGGGGCATAGCCTCATTACACCTCTGTGCAATGCAGCCCCCTGGCGCATACTGGAGGTTCCAGGCGGGCTAGTTGGCCCCCAGGGACCCCTAGTATGCAAGGAGAATTAGTTCCCCCTCTTCAAACATGCACGGGGCTGCGTTGCAGAGAGGTGTAAAAAAGGGTGTGGCCTCATTACACCTCTCTGCAATGCAGCCCCCTGGCGCATACTGGAGGCTCCTGGTGGGCTAGTTGGCCCCCAGGGACCCCTAGTATGCAAGTGGAATTAGTTCCACCTCTGCAAACGCGCCAGGGGGCTGCGTTGCAGAGAGGACTAACAATGGGCATAGCCTCATTACACTTCTGCAATGCAGCCCCCTGGCGCATATTGGAGGTTCCAGGTGGGCTAGTTGGCCCCCAGGGGCCCCCAGTATGCAAGGGGAATTAGTTCCCCCTCTTCAAAGTTGCATGGGGGCTGTGTTGCAGAGAGGTGGAAAAAGGGGCGTTACTTCATTACACCTCTCTGCAATGCAGTCCCCTGGCGCATACTGGAGATTCCTTGTGGGCTTTCAGGTCTTATATAGTTAGGAATTAGCATTAAAAAAAACTTTGAACTTCACTGAAAAAAACATAGGTTTCAAACCTTATATAGGTAGGAATTAGCATTTAAAAAACCTTGCAAATTCACTGAAAAAACTATAGGTTTCAGGCCTTATATAGTTAGGAATTAGCATTTAAACAACCTTTAAAATTCACTCAAAAAACTATATGTTTTATGGGTGTTATAGTTAGCTGGACATTTCACTCATACAAAACCATTGAAATTGCTCCTGTACTAACTATATATCGCGCACCCGAAATCCACTGCTGATGATGTCACATATTACATCATTCATGACAAGGTCAGTGACATCACTGATGACATCTCAAATGACATCACTGATGACATCATCCACGTGACAATCACATACACCTTTTCATACACTAGTAAAATCTTTCATCACTCTTTGTAAAATACAGAGTATGATATTTGAATCCATTGTTACAGCAATACAAGTATCTAAAAACCCACTCAGTGATTCATAGATGTATACACACATCGAATCACTTACCTGTAGATTCACTCATACATGCTGTCAATGAACAATAGAACACTATCAAAAATACTTATACACCTAAATCGACATTACACACCAGCACACATCCTATTCACATATGAAGTCATCCTACTCACTTATGCAAACAATGCATCATACTTACATATTTACTTAGCTACACACTTATACAAACACAACTTCATCTATTCATTTAGATAGTAAGTCATACTTAGTGAATTATAAAATCATTATTACAAGTATAAAGTTATCCATACAGTCACTCACACAATCATTGAGTCTTATGTATACTTATTTATATACAACAACTGACATATACACTGCCTTTTATTTTTCTAGTTTGTTGGACATGTACCATTGAGAAATATATTTGCTCATCACCACACCCATAAAGATATTCACTCACCCAAACAACTGTTAGAACATGTAGTTTTAACTTCATATATCTAGTGAATCAACTATTCACGCATCTTTGGGCAGTCACATACCCCCCACCGAACCACACACACATTCACTCTCCCATACAAATACTCAGTTAACTAATCAATAACTAATACAGGCTTTCACATAGCTAGTAACCAACTGGAGTACCTGTTTACACAGCAACTGACAAAGAGATACAGATATTCAAACAGTTTAGTAACTATCCACTATATTTAGTGAGACACTATAAATTGGTCAAGTAAACAGTCAATTACACTGCTACTAAATCCTCCATCCAAATATTTATTTTAATATATCGACTCATTCTTCAATGCAAATTGCTATATATAATGAATATTTAAATAACGAAGCAAACCACATTCACTGGATGATGTCATCCGTGATGTCATCAGTGATGTCATTTGAGATGTAATCAGTGATGTCACTGACCTTGTCATGAATGATGTAATATGTGACATCATCAGCAGTGGATTGCGGGTGCGCGATATATAGTTAGTACAACTAACTATATAGGAGCAATTTCAATGGTTTTGTATGAGTGAAATGTCCAGCTAACTATAACACCCCTAAAACGTATAGTTTTTTGAGTGAATTTTAAAGGTTTTTTAAATGCTAATTCCTAACTATATAAGGCCTGAAACCTATTTTTTTTCAGTGTATATATATATATATATATATATATATTCAACACACTCCTGGTTAATTCTCATTCTCTCGAAATAACCAGAGTCAGGGCCCCAATGTAGTAAACGTTGCTTCAGATTTATTTAGGCAAGAAAAACCCAACGCGTTTCGAGATCAGCCGATCTCTTGCTCACGGGTGGAGCTTACGTGTACCTTCATTCATTTTAAAGTGACATGCCGTGTTTACACATTCACACATGATCAATAGACATAAAATAAGTTATTTCGTTCCCACAATGTCCTTAACGATTTTAAATTCATTTGAAACTTCCCTTAACATTAATATCATGTTATTTTACAGGAAGGATAGATTACAAATTATATTACCTGATACAACAAACTTACAAGTAAAGGTGAACTCAAGGCACATTCATGTTCAAAATTACTCGTTGCAATGATATAATGTTTAAAGATTCTGCCCAAGTGGGCTGCTGTTCAATGGCAACAATGTTTATCTCGCCACAGTGGGCTTGCAATGTTCGTGAGTGTTAATGCACACGCATAACGGTCCCTTAGAGTCCTTGGTTTCAAAATACAGCCCAAGTGGGCTTATGTCACATAACTCAAATTTGCCATAACGGTAATTTCCCAAATTTCGCCCCAGTGGGCAAGATCAAAGTTTCCATCCAATTCCTGTAAAAAAGGAGGACATTGCTACTTTTAACAAATTAGTCTATGTCAGATCTGTGTTTTCAATTAAAAACATTTAAAATTTAGAATTCAGTCACATAGCCAGCAGTAGCTACTGTACACACCATACATAACTCATTTCAGTTCTGGAGGTGAATTGCTAATTCTTTCCCCAGATTATGTCCCACGGGCTGCATTGTGTTATACATTATAATGTATTTGGATTCCAACTTCCTTAGCTCCAACCACCTGTTCCCTCCCCTCTCACTATTCTCAACACTGTCCAGTACATAAAATGTCATCGAATTGGGGTTCTTATTATGTTCTTCCGCAAAGTGCCTGGCTACAGGATATTGCTGATTTACATTCCTAATAGCTCTTTGATGTTCCAAAATTCGCAATTTTGCTTGCTTTGTGGTGCAGCCTATATAGAAGTTATTGCAAGGACATTGTAGTGCGTAAATGACATATTCAGTATTGCAACTGAGATGTTTAGTTATCTTATGTGCACTACGGTCTTTGGACAACTGTAATGTTTTACAATTATTGCTGTGTTTGCAAGCTTTGCACCTGCGACAGGGAAACAATCCTTGTATAGTGTTTGACTTTTGGCTTTCTTTTATCAATGTGGTACTCAGAGCATCTTTTAAAGATTTGGCTTTCCTGAAGGTCAATGATGGGGTCTCATGAATAAATTCTTTCAGATCCTTATCTAACCTTATATGTCCCAGTACTTGCCCAAACCTTGTCGCAACCTCCATGACTGGCAATCGTAGTTAGTAATGAAACGTATTCTGTCATCATTTTTATGTTGTTTTGGGATCAGCAGATCATTTCTGTCCATTATATCTACTCTTGCTACAGCCTGCTGGATAACCTTTTGACTGTACCCCCTTTCGGAGAATCGATCCACCATTATTTTTCTCTCATTAGCGAAGCTCTCAACAGAACTACAGTTTCGTTTAGCTCTGATTAACTCGCCTAATGGTATACTGCGTATCAGGCTAGGAGGATGGCAACTCCCCGCATGGAGGAGACTATTCCCTGCGGTGGATTTTCGAAATAGAGAGCTATTTAAAGTTCCCTGATTAACCTCTAGTCTTATATCCAAAAACTCCAACTGTTCTTTGTTGATAACACTGGTAAAATGCAGATTGAGGGAGTTCTGGTTCAGGATGGATTCAAATTCTTTTACTTGGTCAAGTGTGCCACTCCAAATACAGAAGATGTCATCAATGTACCTTTTCCAGAGGACGACGTGGGTACTAAAGTGGGAGATTTTATTCACCACTAGCTCCTCCCACCAGCCTAGGAAAAGACATGCCAGGCTGGGGGCAAAGCAAGTACCCATCGCCAACCCCCTGGTTTGTTTATACATTTGTTTGTTGAAGATAAGTAGTTATTGGTCAGGCATTCCCACATCATATCTAGAAGCATTTTAGTATGTGATAAATGAGAGATAGATCTCTCCTTCAAATAATATTTACAGGCCTCTACACCTAGTTCTTGGGGAAGACTGGTATATAGGCTGGTGACGTCAAAACTCACCAACCAATATTCCGGCCTCCATGTGATGTCTTTGATAATTCTCAGAAAATCTGATGAATCCCTCACATATGAGGGTAGATTGTTGACAAAGGGTTGCAGGAAGTAGTCTATGTATCTGGAGGAGTTCTCATAAAGACTCCCCACAGATGAGACAATCGGCCTGCCAGGAGGGATTTGGAGGTCTTTATGCAATTTAGGCAATAAATATAATGCAGGTATTTTGGGGTATTTTACAAGGAGATAATTATGTTCTTCATCCTCTATTATCCCCCTTGCCCTCCAATCACTCAGTTTGTTCCAGTATTTTTGTTTCATTTCATTGTACTCTTCCCTGGTGGCTTTTACATAATTACTCTCATCAGCCAATTGTCTTAAACCTTCTTTTAAATACATTTCAAGCGGCCAGACTACCACATTTCCTCCCTTGTCACTGTTTTTAATGACCACATCCACCCAACTCTCCATCTCCTTCAATGCAAGAAACTGTTGTTTGTTTAAATTCCAGTTCAATTTAGGTTTCATTCTGTCCATCTTTCTCATTTCCTCAATCATGCCCTGTTCAAAGCTATCAATATAGCTGCCGATTTAGGTTTAAAACCACTGTTACTACTCATTTCAATTGAATTCTCAGTGTCTACCATGTTAAGTAGTGGATTGTCACTGACATTATCACAACCTGCTAACAGCTGAACAGTTTGTAAAAGTTCGGCATCATTTACATTAAGAGTACTGGGTTTGTCAACAATTTGGTCTTTTTTCAAACGTGGTTTTGTGGCAAACCATTTTTTTAATTTAAGTTTGCGCGTAAAATGAAACAAATCAATGCGGGCATTGGTAAAGTTAAATTTAGATGTTGGACAGAATGATAGCCCTCTGGATAACACTTCAAGTTGTTGGGATGTTAAAATACGGTTTGATAAGTTTACCACAGTCATGGTGTTTACTTTTTTGCCGCCTTGCCTCTTGTTACGACTCCCACCGGACTTGATACTGCTTCGGATGATTTGTTTCCTATTCCTCGTCCGCCTCTGCCGCCTCTTCCACGCCCTTTTGACGGGGTACCTGTTTGGCGTCCCTTGACAATCAGGGCTACTTCCTTTAAAATGAAATCTTTTATGGGAATTGGTTCCATTATTTCTGAGACATCACTTTCAACTGACTCGCTGTCCTCCTCTAAAGTTACTGATTCACCTTGTACAGCTTCATTTTGTTTAGGCAATTGTTTCTTTCTTCCCGGTATTGTATGTGATTTGGTTTTCTTAGCGGCATCTCTAATAGCGTCAAATCTTTTTGCAAAGGTCAGGATTTGGCCTTTACTGTAGTCAATTTCGTCACAGTGAAATTTCCTCTGTTTTTTCTCTTTTATTTCCTCTTCTATTTTGTCTAGGCGTTTATCAATCTTTCCCATCTCAATGACAAACTCACTTTCAGTGTACTTCAATTTCAGTTTCATAATTAACGCTTCACCTTCTGCATTAAGCTGAGCACACTCTTTCTCAGCATTTTTAATAAGCATTTTTAACATGTTAAGTGAACATGTATGATTATTGTCCATCCAATCACTGATAAGTTCAGGATCCGGGTTTTGAAAAGTGAGTATAATGAAAATTCTCAAACCACGCGGTATTCTATTACATTCCAAATATTTTGTGAGGGCAGCCGCCTCCCACCATCGCAATTGTTCCTGTTTAAGAGTTTTCCACAATGCGTCCCATAATTGTTTGAGTTCATCTATTTTCTTACCAGGTGGTCCTGTTTCCTCACCCACACTGGACTCGGTTGGCGTGAAAAGTTTTGCTGCTGCTTCCAACCTCCGATTCTTTCTCAATTCTGCCATTGCTTCTGACACAACCCACCGGCCGGTGTTTAGTTGTGTGCACCGTACTTCTCCGTATTGCGCTGTACTTTGCTGCCGCTGCTCTCCCTCCCGGAGACGGGTTGTCACGATTCCCTCGAAAACGTTCAATTCCGGTCCGATTTTCAATTGCCGGATGATAATGCGTTGAACGCGGATTTGGTTAAGTTCAACACCGCTTCCTTCTTTTGTTCTGACAAATCCCCGAACACGGCACAGCAAAAGTCAGGCGGGCGGAAGCAATCACATTCAATTAAACACACGCTAAGATGGCGTGCTTCTGAAGGCAGAAGCACGCCATCTCAGCGTGTGTTTAATATATATATATATATATATATATATATATATATATATATATATATATATATATATATATATATATATATATATATATATATATATATATATATATATATATATATCAAAAACGATTCTCCGAGCCTCCTCCAGTCCCAATGGAACCGGCGAAGAAGGAGAACACGCCACTCTCATCGGCAAA
>NW_028247521.1:0-48519 GCF_964263255.1 Lissotriton vulgaris | reverse complement strand
GTTTCTGTCTGAAGATTTTTACCATCATACAAAAATCGATTGTTAAACAGGCACCAATTAATAATTGCGAGTAGCATTTTGTTGTGTCCATAGAGTTCTATATTTCGTTGACTTAAAAAGTATTCAACTGCTGCCAATCCTTCATTGTGCCGTATGCAGGTATAAAGTGCTTTCATCAACAGGTAATTGTCAGACCAATCTAGTTCATTCAGTTTCACCAGAAAATCTCTAGAGTCCTGTATAAAGGAGGGTAAGTTTTTTACAAAGTCCTGTAGAAAAAAATCCACATATTTCGACGTATTTTCAAACGTACTGTTCTGTGCTGAAATTATCGGTCTGCCCTGTAATGGGTCCAATCCTTTGTGGACCTTTGGGATCAAGTAGAATGTAGGCAGCTTTGGATGTTGGTTGAGAAGAAATGTGTTCTCTTCTTTGGTAATTAGGCCCTCTCTTGTCCATTTATTCACATCTTTCTTGAACAGTTCATTTGCTTTGAGGACCTCTGTGCCATTTGATAACTCATAACAACTTTCATCCTCTAAATGTCTGCTTGCTTCAGCTCTATATATACCACTTTGCCGGAATTCTCCACTGACCCTATCACCGTAACCAACCAATTCCAAAAGTGGTTGGGTGAGGCCACGACTCAGTTGGCACCCACCAAATCAATATCCAAAAATAGAAATATGCCTAACGCTCCGTGGTACACGGCAGAACTCAAAACCCAAAAACAGTTAACCAGGAACTTGGAAAGACACTGGCGTAGAAGTTATGAAAGCGAAAACAAGGAAAAATATAAGAAAGCTCTGGCCACGTATAAAGCTATGATAATAGCAGCAAAAAAAGATTTCTTCACACGGCATATAGAAACGGCTAAAAATTCCAGCAAACAGCTATAACACATTGCCAAAACCCTGACGGGAAATGCCCCGGACCTTAACCCTCCTCCATCGCAAGCACTATGTGATGCTTTATCGGAGTTCTTTTTTGCAAAGGTTAATGACATCTATCAAGCCTTCAACTTGGCCAGTTGCAGTGCTACCACTCCCACGGCCAGTCTCAATACCTCCTTGACCTGTTTTAGTCCTCTTACCACTGATCAAATTAAGGGCATAGTAACCACGATTAAAGCTGGTTCTGCCCTGGATCCATGTCCAACCTCCGTATTAGCCACCGTACCAGAGACCATCATCCCTATTATAACCTTGGTTTGTAATACAATTCTGGCTTCTGGATCTTACCCCGACTCACTTAAAAACACATTAATTAAGCCTTTGCTCAAAAAGCCTGGGTTAGATAAAGGTGAATTAAAAAACTATCGCCCTATAGCAAGTCTTCCTTTCTTAGCCAAGGTCATAGAAAAGGCTATGAGCCAGCAGCTATCAGCTTACATAGAAAATAACAATCTGCTTGATGACATGCAGTTCGGTTTCCGCAAACATCACGGTACCGAAACCGCTCTCATCAAAGCAGCTGATGACATAAGAGTCATCCGCGACCAGGGAGGAACTGCTCTGTTAGTTCTCCTGGACCTGTCAGCTGCTTTCGACACGGTTGACCACAAGATCTTGGTCGACCGTGTCGAGAGGATGGGCATCACGCTCACGGCTAAGGACTTACTTGCTTCCTTTCTGGCCAACAGAACTCAGGCGGTCACAGTGGGCCCCTTCCAGTCGGCTGATCGGTCGCTACCGTGTGGGGTACCCCAAGGCTCATCCCTAAGTCCGACACTATTTAATATATATGTGTCGGACCTTGCTAGTGTCATCAAAGCACACCGGATGGGCCTAACCTCATACGCTGACGACACTCAGCTGGTGCTGGCAATCAAGGGCGATGGACAACGGGTGGCAGAGAGTTTCCAAAGCGGGATGATTGCTATCGGCGAGTGGATGGCAAGGAATTGCCTAAAACTTAATTCCGATAAGACGGAGGTGGTCATCTTTGGTAATCTCACCCCAGCCTGGTCGGAAACCTGGTGGCCACCGGCCTTAGGCACACCTCCCACCCCCACGGTCAAAGTTAGAAACCTAGGTGTTACCTTCGACGATCAGCTTGATTTTATGGCCCACGCAAACAAGGTGGCAGCTAACGCCCATTGCAAGCTTAGAATGGTAAGAAAAATTACACCTTATTTACCAGACTCAGCAGCAAAAACTCTAGTTACCTCTTTAGTGCTCACATCACTAGACTACTGCAACTGTCTGCTGCTCAATGCTCAGAGCAGAGTTACCAAAAAACTACAGACCGTGCAGAACGCTGCCGCTCGCGTCCTGTCAAAAAAACCTAAGTTTGCACCCATTTCGGATACGCTTAGAAGCTATCATTGGCTGTCCATCCACAATAGGGTCAAATTCAAATCTATGTGTACTGTATATAAGTCTCTACAGGATCAAGGACCTCGATTTCTCAAAAACCAACTGATACCCTACAACCCTACCAGAACTCTCAGATCCATGTCTCTTAACCAATTAGTGGTTCAACGATGCCGAACTGTCTCTTGGGGTGATCGCCGCTTCTCAATTGCTGCCCCCAGACTTTGGAACACTTTACCTAACCATATAGAAACAAGCCCCACACTTCTTCAGTTCAGAAAAAAACTGAAAACATGGTTATTCAATCAGTAATTCACATCTCTGTACTTCCTGATCATGGTGAGACACTACTGCATTTTTAGCGCCGAGACGCCCAAGGGTATTTGTACGCGCTCTACAAATGACAATAATAAATAAATAAATAAATATATAGGATTTTGTCTCACAGGACAATGGTGCCCCCTTTGTCCGCTCTGTTGATTACCACTGTATCATTCCTTTTCAGTTTAGTCATTAGTTGGAAGTATTGTCTGTTAATATCCAATTTCTTAGATTTGCGCGAGCTTGTTCTTTTGTAGAGGCTTTTTAGTTCATCTACTACTCTGTCGTGGAATACATCCACCGCATCTCTCGGCATAACAGGGACAAATGTTGATGGTGCCTTGAATGGGCTTTGATTTCCTTTATCACCCATGATGTTCTCCTCTTGCAACACTTCCTGCGTGTTCAGTACCATTTCTGGTTCTTCTGATGTTCGTAGGGTGTGCAATGTTTTTAATAGAGGAATTTCTCGCACCGGTAAACCTGATTTCTCTTGGGTTACATTTCCTGTTTTCCCTTGGATGTCTTTTGCAGGGTTTTTGATCGCGAAGTATTTAGTTAATTTCAACTTTCTGATGAATTTATAAACATCAATTCTGGTCTTCGCGAAATCAAAATTACTCTTTGGACAGAAGCTGAGGCCTAAAGTTAATAACTGTTGTTCTGCCTCATTCAGTTCAATTTTAGTCAGGTTCACGATTGTTTTTGCACCATTGCCATTGATTTTTAGTTGTTCCAATTCCGTTTTTTCTTTTGCAAGTTGCCGCGCCCTCTTGTTACTTTTCCTGCGTTGGCGACGTTTCCAGTTCCTTTTGGTGTTTGAGCAGTGCCTTTCTGTTGGTAACGTGGCCTGAGGGATTGGATTCGTTGCTCCCGAATATACTCCAATTCCTCTGCGTAGGATAAAGGGCCCATTGCTTCTGATAAATGTCCTGTGCTTCCTCTGTGAGAGTCTTCATCACTGGTCAATAGGCTCCCTTCGGTGCTCGAACTTTCTGGCTGCGCTGCAGAGGTTGAGGCTTGATTTCCTTTTCCTTCACCTACTTGGACATTTGGGGCAACTTTACTCATTTTCTGCTTTTTAACTTGATCGTACTTCCTGGCAAATGTGAATACCTGGCCTCTGTCATAATCATTTTTGTCTCTACTGAATTTCCAAACTTTGCGTTTTTTGATTGTATCTTCCAACTTCCTTTTTCTACTTAGCATTTCTGAAGTCATTTTCTCCACCGTAGATTTATTGCTTTCATCAATGAGTGCATCAATTTCACTTTTTATTTTTGCAATCTCTTTTAAATCTGTATTCCTGTCTATTTTAGCGTATTTTATTAATAGACACACTAATCTCATAGACGCTTCCAGATTTGATTCCGCCCATTCCTTTAGTAAAAGGGGATTAGGTTTCTCAAAACTTGGCGCAAGCATTATGCGGAGGCCCCGGGGAATTCTTCCGGCTTCATGATATTTTTCTAATGATTTAGCTTCCCAGTATATTGTGACCTCGCTTCTATGGTGTTTTTTGCAAATGACTGTTGATGAGCGTTAGACACAAGTGTCTGAGCATACGCAATGCTGACTTTCTAACTATAATGTTTATTTCAATCCTGGGTGTGTGTGTGTGTGTATATATATTTATATTACCTACTGGCGGTCGCCAGTAGGTATATATAGTTAGGATTTTTTCTCTATGGGATTTTTGAAAATTCTATGTCTAATAACTTTGGCGTTTGTGGACGGAATTGGCTGAAATTTTCAGGAAAATGGCACATTTTGTTTCTGAGCAGCCCCTGAAAATTTGGGGGGTTTCGTCAAGGGGGGGCCGAGAAAAAAGGGGGGTCCCAAAACGCGTTTTTAACATTGAGTTTTCCATAGGGCGGTTAGCCTCACTTTTAGCTCGAACGGCTGAATGGATTTACACGAAACTTGGCCGAATTGTAGGGACTGTTAGCCCGATGTGCCTTTGCTAGGTCTCAATATATGTGCTCCAGTGAATTTTGAGAAATTAACGTTTTAAAAAACAGATATATCTGTGACAGCGTCCCGGTTAACGCCCCGGTTCGCGAACTTGACGCGTAACGGAACTTTGCGAAGCGAAGCTGATTGGCTCTCCGGTGTCTGTCAACATTCTAAACAGTCTGGAACGGCCGCCATCTTGTCTCTCGGTAGGATCGAGATACAAGAGGAGGAGAAAAACAAAGGGGGAATTTAATGAAAGGGGCAAGGTAGACCCCTCTTGACCCCCTAGGAATGATGTTGGGGTTATTAAAGGGTCCCGTGGGGCAAATAAAAAAAATTGGATTTTTCACGGTAGAAGCGCTTCCCGGTACGCGAACCGGGTCGCAAACCTGTAGCGTAACGGGAATTCGCCATTTTGTGTTTCGTTTTAATTAAATCACAAGATGGAGGAAAAACAATGTGGGAAATGGGTATAAGGGGGCACGGGAGACGTATCCTGACCCCCTATGTTTTCTGAGGGTGGCTGAGGATGCTCATATATGTTGATACATGTCTTCCAGCGGCTGCGCGTGAGCGGAATTTTTTTTTTGCTGCGTGACGTCTGTTAACGTTCGATTCGAAGGAAATCAGGAAGTGAAGACCGCCATTTTGTCACTGCGAGTAAATATATTGTTCATTTCAAAGCGTTGGAACATGGAAAAGGAAGAAGGTAGAGATTGTCTTGCTGCGTAGGTTTTCTCAGGGTGTGCAGTAAGGCACCGGTTGTGCTTATACTCATGGTGGGGTCTTTGAACACTTTAGCAAATGATGATCCAAGCTGAGGCAAAGGAGGGTGTCAGTCGGGGGGGGGGAGCAATGGTGCAGTTTTCACTTTCATGTCTAAGTGTTAAAATCTGGTTTGCGATGTCAACATAATCGGCGCCACCTTGTCCCCACTCAGGCACGTACGCTCTAGCAAGCAGCAGCCATTTTGAAAGCGCTATGGCCCCTCTGCCCCTCGCCGGTCCCCAGCACGTCTCCCTGGCGCTACGAACACCCCCCCTCTCTGACCTCCCCCGTTCTCTCTGTGGAAAATTAATCCGTATTGATAAACATTGTCTGCGCCATCTTGCCTTTTTTCCCTGCCACACTTTTGTCGTGCACGGCAGCCATTTTTGATGCCTTGACCAGACCGACTCTCTGCACGCCGCCGATCCTTAGCACGGCTCCCTACCCTCGCAAGCATCTCCCCCACGCACTGGTCACCCCCGCTCTCTCTCTCATGCATGGGCCATAAACCTTCCCCATCTGCGCTGCTCTTCCCTGAGAAACACACCCCGTGCCCGCCCGACACCTCCCTTTCACCCTATTCACTACCGCACCCTCTGACACTCCTCTTCCTCTGTGTCCGATTGTTCAGGCCGGTCCCAGGCTATCACCTAGCCCTGCGGAAGTAGTTTATGGCCCCAACTGTATCACCCCTCTTCAAAGGAGTTACAGTAGATCAAGGCCCCCACCCCATGAGATCCGTCACACCACACGCGTTCCTACTATCTGATAACGATCCTGTATTGTGATTGGGGAGGGGATTCTCACTGTAAGGGTGTGTGGGACCGAGCCTGAAGCGGAAGATTCCAGGGATGCCTTTCTGTACATCAAAGTCTTCACAAGAATGTGTCACATTACAAATATATAGCACTCCAACAAAGTAGTAGGTTTATAACACTTTAATAAATTATAAATATATACAACGCTCCAACAAAGTAAACACGTTAAAAAAAACATTTTAAACAACTATTTACATGGCAGCCTGCTGCAACATCCATCTCAAAGCATTCACCGTCCGCTTGACACTGTCCTTGCTCCTCCCTCCCCGGAGTAGCAACAATGGGCTGCTTTGGCATGTCTTTTAGTCGGCTTTGGGTTATAAAAAGCCTACAAAATCCGTCGGCCTGTGAGGCGGCGTCAGTAGCCGACCGTTGTGCGAATAGGCCAAAGAAAGCACAACGCGCCAAGAACCGGACGACACCGATGTGGTGTCCAGCAAGTTGCCGCACTGGGCTGGCCATCCTACAATGCTGCGCCAAAAAACGGCGTGGGGCGCCCCGGTTGGGGAGGCGGCGCGAACGGGCCTCCCCCGCCTCCCCAGGTGGAGGCTCCTCAGCTGCAGTGAGGCGCCCCTTGGCATCCAACTGAGTTGTGCCCGCTCTTGCGGCACAGTGCCTCACCCGCCATCCAGCTGAGTTGCGCCCAATCTTGCGGTGCAGCGATAGGAGGACTCTCAAAATGGCGGCCGGCTCTTCGGATTTGGGCCTGGTCCACTAAAATGGCCCTGGGACACCTTGGAACTCGGACGTTTGCCTGCGAGGGCATGGGCCCCATTCCCGAAAGCGTCCCCTCAGCCTTGAAGATTCTACAAAAGTCACCAGGGCCCCCGACTCCCGCAGGCTTCCGGTGGGGAGCGGCTACCATGATTGCTTGCGGAATGGCCACAACGGAGCCACGAGATGGTGTTGCTCTCATGCTGACGCCAGCTTCAGTCTGAAACATCTAGAAACACTGTAGACTACCAATTCGATCAGGTCCGGTGGAGCCCGAACTTGACCCGGTAGGGAAGAACTTGCCCTCCCCTCTTTTGACTGATGGTTCTTGTTGCCTATCTCTTCTGTTGTCATTTAACGGAACTTTTTTTGACTGCCGAAAGGGGTTCTGGTCCAACCGCTGGTTGGTGGAGACATTTTGACTATATCCTGGACCTGCCCGGCCTCGCCCAAAATGGTGCTGGTATAAATGGGACTCGCAACTCCTTGTTGTGTACTATTTGCCCAACCTTGATATCACGAGATACGTATGCAGTTTTGAAGCACATGGCGGGCGGGGACGAGTACTGATTGATCATTTTGACATCCCTATTGATATTAAGTTCTGATGTGTTATTGATTACTGTACTATTGAAAGTTTGAATTAACGTCACCCATGGTACTTGCCTGCAAATGTATATCTAGATAATTTTATTGTAACTGGCCCTGTCGTACTTTAATTATACAATTTACGTCCACTGATTCCGCAACTGTTAGACACCTTAGTTCTTCCAACCTAATGGCCCGCCCGTTACGTTCTTCTACAGTGTAAATGTCCCCTCATCATATACGATTCCAGTTTGCTCTGTGGCCGGCCCACATGGTTATAGGCCCGTATTTGAATACTGACATTTTGACAATAAATGTTTTTAAAACAAAATATGGTAGTAGTACCTAGATTGGTAAAGTTTTGAATAATAGCCACTGTTTTCGAATCAGTAAAAGGCAAGTGATATAAAGCAGCCCGATTACATGACGGTTAAAAGGTATAATACGCAGGAATGCTGTAAAGATAAATGGTCAAGGGCTGTTGTGTTTTCCACTCCTGCAACATAAAGTGATCGATAAGAATCCGATATTCAGGCCTATCAGCGACTAAGACAGCAGGCTGGGCCTCTTTTGCTCAACGGCTCCCTCATGGGACGAAGAAACGCCCTTTTTCTCGAAATAGGAATATTTTACTTGCAGCACAGTTGTAAATTTCCCGGGAAAATACATTAGCCTGGAACATTGTTAGTGATAAACTGTAAATGTATCTGGGTCCTTTGCTTTACAAGTCAGAGTGAGAAAAAAAAGTTGGGGCTTTCATCATTTGGGAGAAATTTTTTTTTCTAAACCTATGAAAAGTGTTATTTTTAGGTCATATGACCAAGCCTTCCATCATTAGGAAACCAAAAGTAAAAGGAACCAATGAAAAGTTTTATTAACAAGTCACATGACCTGTTATGCTTACGTTACGCGCGCCGCGCCCCGGATCGCTTCTGGGAAGCTGCGCTTCGCGCCTCGCGCACCGGAGCACTTCCGGGTGCGTTAACGCGGCGCGTCATATGACGCATTACGCGACAATGCAGGTCCAGAATATAGTTAAAATGTCTCCACCAACCAGCGGTCGGAACAGAACCCCTTTCAGCAGTCCAAAAAGTTCTGTTAAATGACAACAGAAGGGACAGGCAACAAGTCTGTGGAGCCGACCGCCATTTTGTGAGCTCCGTGGCAGCCGCCTGTCGCTGTACCGCAATATTGGGTGCAATTCCGTTGGATGGCGGGTGAGACGCTGTAATAGCAAGAGCAGGCGCAATTCAGCTGGCCGAGCGAGGCACTGTGTCGCAAGAGCGGGCGCAAGTCAGCTGGTCGAGTGAAGCGCTGGGGTGTAGCTGAGAAACCTCCACCTGGGGAGGTGGGGGAGGCTCGTTTGCGCCACCTCTCCCTTCTAGTGCACCCCACGCTGTCTCCTGCCGCAGGTATATGTGATGGTCGGACCAGGGCACCGCAGGACGTGTCTTCAGGTTAAACGGATTGTGGGACAAGGTCCAGAATGGAAGAGTCACCAAAAGGCAAAAAGTTCCGCCTGACCCCGGGAGCCGGCCGCCTATGTCGGGGGCGATCTCAGGCCACACCAGGGCAACAAGACTTGGGGAGGGGGCAGGAGCCAAGCGCCCCCTCCGAGTCCGCGCCACCACACCGCCCCTCGGGGGCCTCCGTCAAGCGGTTCAGGGAGGCACCGCATCACATTGCTTTCCAATGCAGTCAGGTCATCAAACAGCCCCCACTTACTTTGAGAATAGTGAAGCTGCAGCAGGTGCAAATGAGCTTCAGACAGTGTTACAAGCGCTGCTCGGAACCCTCAACTATGGCACCCAACATCCAGGACTTATGCCATTTGTGCAAGGCAGTGACATCGAAGCATCTCAGGGACCAAGCAACATACCATATCCAGAGTCCTTCCTACAGCCTATGCCTTCCTTCTTACCTAGTTATGGTTCTTTCAGTCCCACTCCAGGCTTTTAGTCTGTGGATGGAAAACCATGAACCTACACTCACCTATGAAAATCTTACTATTGATGCTTGACTGAGGCCAAGGAGATCAGAGTGCAGGTCTGTGTAAGGTGATGAACCTTTGGGGAGGGGAGATGATGTTACGTTTAAACGTAGCCCCTGAGTGCTTAGTTCACTTCTGTTCTCTGTCACTGTTGTTGATTTTGAGCCCCAAATACAAAGGCTTGTTGTTGCTTGTGAATCCCCAAGTGTATATTTGCCCATACTGATCCATCTCGTAGGCCACAGAGTAGTCGGGGAGAAATCCCGGGAATGGCGGCATGCATTTGGATCGATGTTGCAGCAGGCTGCCATGTAAATAGTTATTTAATAAAACATTTTACCCTGTTACTTTGCTGGTGTGTTGTATATATTTATAATATTTGCATAGGGTTTGTCGTTATTTTGAGTGGGATGGGCGGCGGAGCCGAGCTGTCTTGCAGCCATCATGGCGTCGAGCTCAGTTCCTCTCACTAGTTTCATATTTCTCATGAGGTGTTGTTCATAATGTTTCTATTTTAGCGAGGTCAAAAAGAGATCCCATTAGTGGCCTACTGATTTTGCTTGATTCCTTTTGTTTTTTCTAACGATTTTTCACTATCTGCAAAGACTAAACAGAGTATTGCGACTCTGTGCTTGTTTGTAAATAGAGAATGAACCAAAGAGAACCAATTCCAAAACAGTAAATGCTTGGATAATCAAATGGAGAGGAAAGCAGGCACGACGGATTACAACAGGGGCAAAGGCCTGCGTTACCTACCCTTCACTATATGCAATGAGAGAATACTCCTTAAAAAAAAGAGGGGGCGGGGGGAGGAGTGGCAGCGTTCAAAGCACATCAGCGTGCATAAACACGAAAATGTTTTTACCTACCACGTACTTCACATTTTACAGCTTTTAATATTTGCTTTTAAAAAAACATTGAAATTCACTGAAAAAACCATAGGTTATAGACCATATATAGTTAGGAATTAGCATTTACA
Source organism: Lissotriton vulgaris (assembly GCF_964263255.1). Lineage (NCBI taxonomy): Eukaryota > Metazoa > Chordata > Amphibia > Caudata > Salamandridae > Lissotriton > Lissotriton vulgaris. The sequence continues at coordinate 38,070 of NW_028247521.1, read as the reverse complement.
AAACCTTGAAAATTCACTGAAAAAACCATAGGTTATAGACTATATATAGTTAGGATCTAGCATTTACAAAACCTTGAAAATTCACTGAAAAAACCATAGGTTATAGACCATATATAGTTAGGAATTAGCATTTACAAAACCTTATTTTACTCATACAAAACCATTGAAATTCGCATATATAGTTAGTTGCACTAACTATATATCGCGCACCCGCAATCCACTGCTGATCATGTCACATATTACATCATTCATGACATGGTCAGTGACATCACTGATGACATCACTGATGATATCTCAAATGACATCACTGATGACATCACTGATAATATCATTCATGTGATAATACGATGAACCTCTTCAGACTCTAATATAACCTTAGATACAATCAGTGTAAACAGACACTCACAGATTGTCACTCATCCATGGAGTTACTCATACATCTAGTCAGTCATGCAAAGAATCAATCACTCCTCCATTTCCTCAACTATACAGTTATACACACCTTACTAATTCAAACATATTCTAACACATATTTACTCTCTTATACAATCCCTGATACAAGTTCACAATCATCCATACAGCCACTCACACATTCACTGGCTCTTATGCACAGTTATTTATATATGTCAACTCTCACATGTACTGTGTTTTACATATGTAGTTACTTTGACATGTAGCACTGAGATATCCATTCACTCACCAATACACTCATGCACACAGTCAACCGCCCATACAGCTGTTTCCACATGCACTTTTGAAACCAATACACCTAGTGAATCAACTGCTCACACATCTATGCACAGAGTCACACACCTCCCAGCCACCCACACACACACTCAGTCTCCCATACAAATACTTGGGCAACTAATCAATAACCCATATAGTTACTCATATAGCTACTGATCAACACATGCAGCACAGTTTACAGAACAACAGACATAATGATGCACAAATTAAGACAGTTTAGTCACTAACCCATGCACTCAGTGAGACACATTTAATCACTCACTCATACAGTCAGTCATGCACCTACTAAATCCTTCATCGAGACACTTATACATCCACTCATTCTTCAATATGTAAGACATATTTTAACTTTACAGAAACATACAGTCACTGGATGTTGTCATCAGTGATGTCATCAGTGATGTCATTTGAGATGTCATCAGTGATGTCATCAGTGATGTCACTGACCATGTCATGAATGATGTAATATGTGACATGATCAGCAGTGGATTGCGGGTGCGCGATATATAGTTAGTGCAACTAACTATATATGCGAATTTCAATGGTTTTGTATGAGTAAAATAAGGTTTTGTAAATGCTAATTCCTAACTATATATGGTCTATAACCTATGGTTTTTTCAGTGAATTTTCAAGGTTTTGTAAATGCTAGATCCTAACTATATATAGTCTATAACCTATGGTTTTTTCAGTGAATATATATATATATATATATTTATACTACTATTATAAAGAGAGAACAGAAACCTTTTGGCAAGGTAAACTCGTGAACCACAGGGCCAATCCACACACCCAATACATTGTTGTAATCCTCAGGGTGTGTAGATAGACATAGGCTGCATAAAATAAAAAAAATACGTAAATTAAAAAATTAAACTTTAAAAACAAAGTAGTCCCCTAAAAGTAGCGCCGGCCGCGACGTAGCGCTGGCCGCGACATAGCGATGCCAGCAACGTGCGTGATGACAACAGGCAGGGAGGAGCGGTGACGAGCAGCGAGGACTGGCGGTGAAGTCCGGAGCGCGGGGAAGAGCAGCGGCTCAGGTAAGGCAAAGGCAAAGGCGGGAGGCGGGAGGTGGTCTGAGCAATGTCGGGGCGGGCGGGGTAAGGCAAAGGCAAAGGCAAGGCGGGCGGGAGTCAGGAGGCGGTCTGGACAATGTCGGGGCGGGCGGGGGCCGCGGCGGGAGTGCACCCAAGCCTGAAATGTTTCCCCCAGCCTCCTTCTGCCCCGGGCAACGCTGCCGCAATCCGGAAATGCTGCCCCCAGCCCACTTCTGCCCCAGGCAATGCTGGGGCAGACTGCTAGTATATATATATATTCCATATGCAAAGAACCCACAATTGGAGGCCTTCACTCAAGGTTTTCAATGCTTTATTTCTGCGAGGCGACATGGTAAAACATCTTCGTGCACAGGACTAAAATCTGCCTTTTGTCCCCAATGCGTTTCTGGTGGCCATCCGCCCTTGATCACGGTAAGGCATCTCGAGGAGCAGCGGCATCAGGTGAGTGCATTTCTAGTCATGAGCAGGGAAGGGGTTAAGGAACCTGCTGATTTTCCTTATTTTCCTTAACTGGAAACAGCAAGTTGAGATCACAGATCCGATTTAATGATCTGATCATAAGATATGCAGGAATAAGGCCTACCACTTTTACAAGCAACAAAATATCCATATGAAAGTTCTTCATAAACATCTGAAATTCTTGTTTTCAGCTCAACAGCATTTTAATGAACACTGACATCCACCTGGCATAGTGGTGTGGTCCATAGCAAACATTCAAGGACTGGCCATTTCAGTAATACAATAAACTTCTCAAGATTTACTGATTGAATGGTATCAAGAAACTGGAATAACAGTAATTTGAGTTGAAGTGTAATATACCAATATTAAAAAAAAACAGACTCTGCAACTCTTTGTGTAATCCATTCTTTCATGGATATTTGCTTATCAGTAGATTTATCATAAGCCTTCTTCATAAGTAAATACAATGATGCAACACCAACTTCATGTATGTAGCAGGATCGTTTTACATGACACCCTTTTAGACATTGCCCAACTTTACCCTCACTGGTAACAGTGGCTTCAACTAACATATCGGCCCAACCTCTACCATCAAGCCAATCTCCTGAAACTGCAAGGAATTACATTTCAATGTGTAATGCTCGCATCTTCACTACAATTTTGTCTTTCCCATACAATTCTGGAAGTAACCACTGTAATTATTTAGCTGTTGCATGGAATAGTTGATCACTTCACCACAGGAGTCTGATTAAGATTTATTGTGGCCAGTGTACACTTTAGTATATCAAAGTAGTGGCATCACATAGAAGTAGAATTTATTGACTCATTTAATAACGGTAGCAATATATTATGGTTATTTGTGAAGGAACTACTTCTGTTGGAGTTGGAGGCAGCCTACATGGATTATGGAGATCAAGAGTTTAAATTATATGCAGCTATTTGTTTGACATTGGTTCACTATGAACTGGAGGAGGCCCTGAGGCATTGATATTACTGACAGGTACATTTGGCTGTTTTTTGTTATTGTACATGGTAACTGCAGAAACCACTCTGGTAAGGATGAAGTACATTTCTTAGTCCACTCATTATCTTCAATTTTTAAGAAGGATGATCAATATTGTCTATTGCAGTATAAGTGAGAGTGGAGAGTTGAAGGCCAGTAGGACACACAAGCCTGTCATTGCAGAATTGCTGATATTGTTTGTTAGTTATTGTTGCTGTCACTTCTCAAAATTCTGCTCATATGACACGCATACGCCCAATTTGGGCAGTTTGTCAACAAATTCTCCTTTTTGGAGTTTTAGCATGCATCATTAATCTAGTATAAAGAGGTTGTGGAGTTTCATTATCTTTTTTGTCGCAGATGTTTCCTTTAAGGTTTGTCTTCTTACACTTGTTTTTTTAAAAATTGTTTTGAGCATAACACCAAAAGGAATAAATACAAAAACACAAGCTTCGTATGGACAGGTAGTTCAATGTATCAGATCACAAAACCATACAAAGACATTTGTAATCTAAAGCATAATTGTGGTGTAAGGGGAGTGTATACAATCATGTCATCAGTAAAGTCAGTATCTCCTGTAGTTACAGTTCATCGCAATACTGAGGAATACCTTGTTGGAGGGCTGACTTGTACGTAAGGCCCTGAGCGAGTAATCCAACCTCCACCCATAGGGCCCTCAATCACCTATGTTCCTGCCTCTGGTGACAATACCTCCTCAGCAGTGGTCTGTGACTCTGAGACTACCCCACCAGTGTAACTTAACAAGTAAGTTTGGTATGCACCCCAGTAGTTCCTGGGACGATTTCTGGGTGGTAGCAATTTACTATATGTATCAGCTTGAGTATTACAATACAACATGTCTGTATGCCATTCTGTGATTCGTGAAAGTGGGCCCCTCATCCAGCGCAATGCCACCCACCGTTTAGCAAGTAAGAAGCCAATAGCTACCAATGGGCGCAGAGTCTTGTTTACTGAGAGAGCCAATCCCAGTAGTGCTGTTTTAGGGTCAGGTTCTAGATCCGCATTAATAATGAGTCCCAGCTCCTTTAACACTTTTTCCCAGTAGGCATAGACCCCTGGGCATTGCCAGGCTAAGTGCCAGAATCCTGCTCCCTCCAAACCACATCTATGACAACAGGAAGTCTCTGCTAGTCCACAGCGAAACTGGCGTTCAGGGGTGCAAAGGCCCTATGTAAAAACTTAAAGTGTATGAGTCTGTGTCTCCCATTAAGAGAGACCGACCGGGTGGGGGTGCAGCAATAGTACCACTCTTTGTCACTTAGGGGAGTGCCAAGTTCACGCTGCCAATCTAACTGCACTCTCAAAACTTCGGATTTTGCGCGTGTCCTGAAGACTAGAATAGAATTTTGTGATTAACTTTAAAGGTTCCTCGACTTTAATTAGAGTGTAAAGTGCCTGTATAGTCTGTGGTTCCAGTACGTCGTCCCCAATAAGGGCGCACAAGGTCTGTCGGGCTCTATAGTAGGGGAAAAATACTGTATCCCCCAGCTGCCTGTCTGGTTACTGTAACGCTTCCCAGGTAACCAACATCATCTTTAAAAAGTCTCCCATTGTGCTTATGCCTATAGATTGTAGTGCCTGCTTACTCCCACATCTTGGCCCAGTGGAAACCACATGTACCACTAAAGTGGCATTTCCAGAGCATATATAAAGTCTCCCGCTTGCATGTGTAGTAGTGTTTGCCTTGCTTGTGTGGTGACAGCGATGGAGTCAAAAACTCGCAATTTCCTGGAGGCAGGTTGGGTGAGGGTCTGTGGAAGAGTGAGAGGATCCACCGTATTTCTTTCCATGTACAACGAGGGCATGTCATGGGGACCATGTATCCAATAGTGAGCAAATACACTGTTCACAGCCCTAGCGTATTTCTCCAAATCGGATGCTCCCAAACCACCCAAGTCATAGGGTAAAGTAAGCGAGTCCCATTGTATGCCGGGTTGTCTACCAGCACATGCTACCCATATCAATTGTGTGCACCAGCAGTTGAACTGGTGTTTTGGCAGCAATATGGGTATGTTCGGAAATAAAAAGGGAAATCGTGGTAATATAACCATCTTCATAATAGAGATTCTCCCCATCAGCGAGAGCGGAAGCTTTATCCACTTGTCTATGTTATCTTTGATTCTCTGTGCAGCTTTGCCATAATTTTCCAGCAGAACTAACGCGGGCTCTGTGTGGAATTGAATGCCCAGGTAGCAAACCACCTCTGTGGTTCAGCGCAATGGGAATTCGATGGCCGGTTCCACAGTGCGGGGAGAGAGGGGAAATATGATAGACATCCCAATTTATTCGCAGTCCTGAGTGACCACCAAACTGTACAACTTCACGCAGTATTGGAGATAAATTTACCCCCGAGTTATGTATATATAATAACGTGTCATCCGCATAGGCAGAAATGTTAAGTGTGTACTTTAAGAATCTCAGCCCTCTGTGTGCGTGATACTCGTGGAATGCCCAGGCCAGTGGCTCTGCGACAATTGCATATAATAGTGGAGACAGAGGGCAGCCCTGGTGCGTACCCTGAGTGATGTTAAATGATTGAAAAACTTCATTTCCAATCCTCACTCTGGCTGTAGGTGATGTATATAATACTGATACCAGATGGAGATACATATCTCCAACTCCTATTTTGCGTAATACTGCGAACATGAAACCCCACTCAACCGAGTCGAAGCCAATCGTATTTCATCTGATATTAAAGGTGCCATCAGATGTTCCCTGTGCTCCATCACTAGCCATGGCATTTTAATGTACGAAAGATATTCCTCTAGTGCTTCGCTGCTTGAAGTGATTTGAGAAGTATACAATGTGTGCGAAAATGGGCCGCTATTTCTCCTGGCGTGTGGAATGTGTATACCACTTCATCTATCATACCCACCATAGAGTCCAATTCCCTCTATGTCTCAATATCCCTGCTAGAGTAGCGCCCGGTCTCTCCTGCTCTCCATAGCATCGAGCTGATGCGTATTTACCCATGTGTTTGATTTCGTCGTTAGTCATTTCTAGGTGTTCTGCCAATTTCTGCAAATTTCTGCTTGAGGTCTGCGGTGGTTTGGGTAGATCCCCCCTTCCTTAAATCCCATTCTAGATTACCAATTTCACATTCTAGTGTGTCTAGTCTTCCTCGGATGGAACGTAACACACCTGCATGAGTGGAAACCTCCTCTGATGAACACCTTTAATGTTTCCCACACCGTGGTAAATGAGGTCACAGACTCAATATTTTCGGAGACGAAGTTCTCTATAGCTGTGGCTAACCCTTCTTTGAACCAGTGTCTAACAGCGAATACAGTGGGAAATCCCCATGTAAACGCCAGGATATGTGGTGCTTCGTACCTCAAGGGAAGTTGAACAGGAGAATGGTCAGAGTACGTTTACGGCAGATGCGTACATGACACTACTCTGGAACTAAGTCCCCAAGACATAAAGTCAATTCGAGTGTGAGTGTCATGCACAGAGGAGTAATGGGTATAACCTCTCACATAGGGGGATCTATGTCTCCAGATATAACGTCTTCCTCGGTTTTGTTTTGATGCAGAATAGGCGGTGGACTGGCGAGCCATCTATATCTATAAGGCCATCTGAATGAATTATTGCTGAACGTCGTGGTAGGCCCTGAGATCTGTCTATACTTGGATTTAATATACAATTAAAATCACCCCCCCCCCCCACACCTGTGGAATCCCTTTCCTTTTTTTTTTTTTTTTTTTATTGAGATGGATCAGAAAAAGAAAAACAGATACAACTTTACATATTACAGATATCAGCTGGTGCCACTGACATATCAAAATTTTAAACAAAAAAGGATTAAAACAATATTCACAGGTATAAGGGGTAATACTTTCACAGCCACTTTACAAAACACATTCCAGAGGGCTTGAATATATATTGACAGCATTGCATAACCTTACATTAGAAATCATAATAAGTAGTATAGTGACACTCATCAATCATCTTATCTTCCTCCAGTTGCTTAGCGGAGCCCATAACTTTTCACCAAATTCTTTTCTTTTCTTACCCTTAAATTTATATAAACATTCTTCAATATTATGGGTCCCTAGCAACCTTGTAAGCCACATCTGAAATGTGGGAGCGATCGGATCTTTCCAGGCCACCGCAATTAGAATTCTAAAAACAGCAACACAAAGAAAAATAAAGGCTTCGGCTTCCTGTTCAACCTTAAGATTTTCATCCCTGCCAATCAGAACAGATGTTGGGGATAAAGAAATTTGACACTCTAGCAACCCCGATAAAAACTTCTCCATTTCTTTCAAAACAGGGTTGAGATTCTGGCATGAGTAGAACATATGGATTAGATCTGCAGGACCTTGGTTACACCTTGGACAGCTATCTGTATCCCTTTTACCCCATTGAAACAGCTTAGCCGGGGTGTAGTAAAGATTAAAAATCATCTTATAGTGTTGTGCCTTCAGATTGGTCGCTCTTAATATTTTCCTATTTAATGCCAAAGCGTAATCCACATCAATGTCGGGATCTCCTAATCTTACAGCCCAGGCATTTTCTACTTGTCCAATATCCTCTTCCAATCCATGTAACAAATGATTGTAGCCTATTTTAATCTTTTTGCCCCCACTCATTATGTAGTGCACCAATGGGTTTAGCTCCTGAATAGACACCCTAGGTCTTAATGCCTTCACTGATTGTTCTATCTGTTTGTATAACAGCCAGTGATTCGAGGGGATACCAAATTTCTGTTGCAGGGCCTCAAACCCTAGGAGATCATCTTTCTCCATGACGTCCCCTAGACATCTAATGCCCAACCTCTTCCAAAAGCTACTATTCCTATTTTGTCCAAGATGTAGAAATGGGCTTGCATTCCAAAGATCGATTGTGCCATTAATTTTTGGAATCTTGAGAAATTTCAGCACCGCCTTCCATGTCCCCCATGCAGATAGCATCACTTTGCTTTTACTCCTCTTAAAATGCAAGGCATTAATTTCACGTGTTAGCACCCCCCTGGCCTTTTCCCCCATTACCAGCTCATAAATTGTGGGGATTCTGTGGGTATCATGTAATGCTTCAGGAACATCATAATCCAATAGATAGTTCATACGTAATATTACACAGACCCAATGATATAACCGTAAATTAGGAGCAGATAACCCACCTCCCTCTAACGGTGCAGAAAGTCGGGCTAAAGATCTTCTAACTTTGCCATATTGCCATAAAAATTGTGAAAACAATGCTTCCATCTTTTTCATCAAACCTTCATCAATTAAAAGCGGTATGGCGCGGAATAGATACAATAGCTTGGGAAAAATTGACATTTTCAACACATTGACCCTCCCAATCAATGACAAATGTAGTACGTCAATCCTTCTTAATTCTTTATCAATTGTAGCTAATAGAGGCCCATCATTTTCTTGATTGATTTTTCCTACGTTTGCATTTATTTTAATTCCTAAATAGACCGCGGAGTCCACATACCTTTGATCTCTTTTCTGGATATTAGTAGAACAGATTATTATAGTTATTTCAGTATTTAGTTTGTACCCTGAACATTTCCCAAACTCCTGAGCCAATCTGCTTAATTCCTGCATTGCCACTTGCGGGTTAGTAGTAACAATTGCCAAGTCATCCGCATAGGCCAATAGCTTGGTGGTGTGACCATGAGATACAACCGGGGGTATTTTTTCAGAGGCAAGAATCTTCCTGATTAGCGGGTCGATGTACAATGAGAAAAGTATGGGTGAGCATGGACACCCCTGACGGGTGCCTCTTCTAATCACTACCTCATCTGATTGAAAACCCATTGTAGTGATTCTAGCAACTGGATCCATGTACATTGCTTTGATGGCTTTCCTGCATTTTTCTCCAAAGCCTCTTCTAGCCAATACCTCCCACATATAGTCCCAGACCACACGATCAAAAGCCTTCTCGGCATCTAAGAGTATCATAGCCATATCTCCACCCGTAACATTAACTGCATCAAATAGTGAAATTGCCCTTGCTGTATGTTCCGTGGTACCTCTCCCAGGGACAAATCCATGCTGCCATGGTGAGACGAGTTGGCTCATGATCCGCCCTAATCTGTTTGCCTAGACTTTAGAGTACAGTTTGGCATCAGTGTTTATTAAAGATATCGGACGGTACGATCCTGGGTTCTCTTCTGGTTTGCCCTTTTTGTGAAATATAACGATATTGGTCTGTTTCCATGTATCTGGGATAATGCCTGACCATATTATTCCGTTAAAAAGATCTTCAAACATAGGGAGGATTTCATCTTCCAAGACCCTGTATACCTCTAATGGTAGACCGTCTGGACCCGCCGCTTTACCCGCTGCCAGTTCATTCAGAGCGGCTTTTATCTCCTCTGCGGTTATATCCAATTCTAGACTAGCCCTATCGTCCTCTTTCAAAATTGGGGTTGACGGAGACTGATCTTGGATATATGGTGCTACCCCTGGCTCTTGATCATATAGTTTTTGATAGAAGTCTTGGAAAACATCCAATATAGATTTTGGGTCTGTATATTCACTCCCATTGTATTTAATCTTTCTAATTCTATTACGGTTTGATTCTTGCCTAATGCGGAGCGCTAAAGCTCTACCAGCTTGTTCTCCAGTCTCGTATCTCCTTGCTCTCTGTGTTTGATATTCAGCTATCTCCTTCTGTGTAATTATTTTTAGGATTTCACCCTTAATACGAGCCATATTGCTAACCGTCTCCCCACTATCCTTACCTAGTGCTATTTCCTCAATATGACACCTCTCTGTTTCTGCTAGATCTGAGATAAGTTTCTCTGTCTTGCTTTTATCCTCTTTTCTTAATTTTGCTGCGTAACTGATCGTCTCCCCCCTTAATGCAGCTTTAAAGGATTCCCAAACTCCATTTCTGGAAGCACTATATCTGTTACAGTCGAAAAACTCTTTTGCCCAATTTTTAATGTGTGCTACGAACCTCTCATCATTTAATAGTTTCCTTTCAAAGGTCCATCTAGATGTTTTCCTCTGTACCTTAGGGACTTTATACGTCAAGATTAAAGGGTTATGGTCAGATATTATTCTTGGTAATTTAGCGATGTTAACCTTACCGATTTCCCCCGCAGTAACAAAAAAGTAATCTAGCTTAGAATATTTCTGTGCCGGATGGGAAAAATATGTATAGCCACGGTCACCGGGAACTTTTTCCCCCCATACCTCCACCAGACCATGAGACTGGATCAGAGCGTTTACAACCCTATTGACTTTTCGTTTCCGACCTGTATAGTTACTCCCCAGTTGCCAATCTGCGGAGATATTCATATCGCCGCATACTATCATCGGGTTAGCCCAGTTCGCCAACTCTTCCTCTAACTTATCATATACCGTTGGGTCATCCTCATTCGGGCCATATATTGTACAGAGCGTGAAGCCCAGATTCATTTCAACTAATACCCATCGGCCAGAGCCATCAGTTTTACTACGCTTCACCCCACACAAATTATTTTTAACCAAAATGGCCACCCCTCTAATCATTGATGATTGCGAGGAACACCCAATCAAGGTATACCCAGATATCTCCAACAGCTTTCTTTTATTCCAGGGAATATGGGTTTCTTGGATGCATACTATATCTATGTTATTAGATCTTACCAAATAACTCAATCTCTGCCGTTTCCTCCAATCATTTAACCCCCCTGCGTTAATAGTACATATCCTAATATCTGACATTGATACAATATTTGCAATTCCTAAATTGACATTTCACCACATGTCTGATATCCATCATAAACCATATCCTTTCCATCTCATGCTTTTCCAAAGTTTTCTTCCCTTCCCCCTCCTCCCCCACCCCTCCCTCCCTCTGCGCTCTCACCCTCCCCTTACCCAGCTCCAGCCTGGAGCTAGACTTCAACCCCCCTTGCACAGAGGCCCTCAGACCGATGGTCTGTGCACGTGATGGTTTACAGCTCGGAACGAGGAGGAAATTAGTTACATTTATTTTTTTGTTCCTAGATTTTAATTATTCTTTTTTTTTTTTTCTTTTTTTTTGTGACCCCCTACCTTGTAAATTTCACTTCAAACACCAAATGCCTTAATAACCAGTAACAAACTCACAGATGTATGGAACCAAAATTTTAAGCATACTTTTCGGCCATTTGACCATTTTGCAAAGTTCCTATGCTACTTATGACATGAGAAATTCTTTTGCCTTGATCTCAGAAGAAAAATAAAATGTTTTTCCATCTTTGATTATTTTCAACTGAGCGGGGTTGATCAGATACGCCTGCATCCCCTTGTCCTGAAACGGTTTGATCATCTGCCGCAATCTCCACCGTCTCTCAACCGTAATATGGCAAAAGTCAGGGCGGACAAAGAACGTGTAACCATCGACTGCCTTTTATTTATCCGGTCTTGCCCGCTCAGAGATCGCTTGCCTCAAATTGAAGTTACCTAAACAAATTAAGATCGCTCTAGGCTTGTCATTCTGTTTCGCGTTTTTATGAATATTAGCAGGGGTACGATGGGCTCTCTGAACCTCCCTGTCAAAATCCCAGTCTTTTAGATCCAAAAAAGCATGTTCAAAAAGTGTTACGACAAATGCTTTCATATCTGACCCCTCAGACCCTTCAGGGATTCCCAGAATACGTAGGTTGTTTTGTCGCGATCTGTTTTCCAACGACTCAAGCTTCCATTGCATATCAGTTAGTTGCTTTGCATGGATGTCAACTTTATCAGAAGCGGCCGCTGAATCAGCTTCGGTAGAGACGATTCTATCTTCTAAATTAGTGACCCGTTCTCCCAGGTTCACACAGGCCTTTGTCAGTTTCCTTACTGCCCCTTGTATTTTTCTGACTGCTGCCTGAGACTTGCGGCTCTCCTGTCTTGCTTCCTCTCGATGGGCTAAAATCTCCTGATGTATAACCTCCAGAAGGGACATTTGAGCAGATTCCCCACCTAACCCATCAGTGGCAGTATTAAACAGCGGTTGCTCCTTCTTCTGGCTATGCTTTCTTGATCTCAGTAAAGTTTTTACCGCTGTATTCGGAGGGCTACCTTCATCTTGTTCCAAATCACTGCCAGAGTCTAATTCACTACCTTCTTGTTCCAGACTGTCCTCTTCATCATCTGACCATTCTCCGCCCTCTGATACAGAGAAGAATGCTTCACTCGGGGCTTCTTTTTTACCTCCATGACTCCCCCCGGTATCCTCCTCCAGGATCTCTTCTGGTACTTGGGGTATTACTGAAACATTGTCCAAACGATCGTTTCCAGGAGCCTCCCCCTGCTGCTCTTCCCCCTCTATAATTCCAGCTGTGTTAGGTTGTTCAATAAGACCCCCTTCTGTATCGCCAGGGGACCCTACATCAAGCCTTTGTACAATCTGAGTCTGGGTCTGCGTTAAATCACCTTTACATCCTTGGAGTCTTTATTTTTAATCACTCTCTGAAATATATCTGAGATTGGGGTTGTAGTCTGGGAATCTGAGTTTGATTTACATGCCCCTTGCTGAAGTATTGTTTTTTTTAAAGATGGGGAGCCTTGTTTCTTCTTTTTGTTGCCCTCAAGGTCTGTTAATGATTCTGCTGCTTCAGCTGCCGCCTTCCTTCTGGCTGCCGCTTTGGCGCTGGCGTTCATTTTTGGGGCCATAATTTCCCTCCTCCTTTCTTTCAGCCCAAACTGCTCCTTACCGCCTGAGATACCGTTGTTAGTATCTTCCTCCACTCCCAAGCCCAGGGGATCCTCCAGGGTGTATCGCTGCACCTCCACTTCCCTTTGTGCCAGGGTCGCCTGACAGCACACTTGCGTATCGGCTTGATGCTGCTCCGCTCCGCGGGACTTCCTGCTCTGCTGCCGACTCCGTTTGAGCCAGCTGCTCCACACCGCCCGTCTGCTGAAGGCGGATACCACAAACTCAGCTGCCTCCGCCTCCGTCAGCAGACCAGCTGCCGACCCGCCTCTCAATCTCCGCGTTACCTGCAGAGCATCTAGCAGAAGCCGCTTCAGCGGCTGACAGCAGGTCAATTTCATGCAGCGTTTCTTTCTTCGTTTCAGCCTTAGCTCAAGTCTTTGACTTAGCTCAAGTCTCAAGTCTTTTCCTCAGCGTTCTCAGAGGGACGAATTCTCGTATTCACATCAGTTAATCGATATCATGTCTTTCATGTCCTTTTACAAAACCTAATCGATAGAGTGCTTGCGGGGTCTATCAGCTGCTCATGGCACACCTCCTCGATCGAGCTGCTTCGGCCGTCTACACAGCCGCCATCTTGCCTCCTGCTTTCCACTGTACCAATTTGGTCGCTAAGGAATTATAAAAATGTGGATTGTCATAGTTTGGGCCAAAGATACCTACTAGGAGAAATTTCAAGTCCCCTTGTTTGCATATGGCTACAACAAATCTAACTAGTGGATCCTTTAGTATGCCCGTCATTTGTACCCCCACTTTTTTATCTACCCAGATCAGAACCCCTCTAGCATGTGAGGTAAAATCTGTGGCTCCGTATACCCCCTGTAGTTTGCGATGCATTGCCTCACTCCGCTCCGGAGCAAGATATGTCTCTTGTAAAATAGCAATTGCCACAGAATGCCATTTTAGATAGGCGCACACCCTTCTGATCTTTCTGTTGTCATTGGGACCACGGACATTCCAGGTCATGAGCTGAAGGATCTGTGTGCTTACATAGCCATTCAGCTTAGATGATTTCTGCCTTGGACCATGTCCCTTGCCAAAGATATATGCTATATGTGACCTCAGCTGCATATTTAGTACAATACACTCATCCAACTTAGTAAAACAACCATTCCCTTTCATGCCTCGAAAATCCCCAACTGTCGTGGCTATCTGACCTCCCTCCCCTCTCCCCAATCTTGAATAACAAACCCTACCCCAAAACAAACAATATGAAATATTGCTACACTGGGGGGCAGATGTTGCCATCTTGTCAAACTCCCACAACACCATTGATAGTACTCATAACAGCATGTGTCTCTTAAACAAATGTCTCTCTGAGGTAGAACAAGCTACAATCAATGCGCCTTATGTGCCTGCAATTGTTTCAGTCAGGACGCCCCTGGGCACCAACGAGACTTCTTATACATGTTCAGTCTGTATTCTGGCACTTCGATAGCTACAGCTGGTATCCACTCGACTTGTATTGTAATATGCACAGTACATTCTCTATGGCTTCTCAATGTTACCATACGTCGTCTATTCTTGGATCTGCTCGGCTGGTCACACTTCTGTGCCTCGAACTTCCCGCACATTTGAAGAGCTCTCCGATTGCGCAGAAGAGGAGCTCGGCGAACCCTGATGTCTCAGATGCTGTTCTTTCTCTTTAATGAATCGTAGGACTACCTTAGGATCAGTGAAAAAGTGCACTTTGCCCTCAATTTTGACCCTCAGCTTAGTGGGATACAGCGTACTGTACTCCAAGTTAAGATCTTGAAGTTTCTTTTTCGCCTGAAGGAAGAGTCGTCATGCCTCTCCTGTACCTGCATTGTGAAGTCGGGGAACAAAGTTATTTCCATACCGTCATGCCGAAGAGCACCAAGTTTTCGGGCCTTATGCAAGGGCGCGTTGCTGTACCTATAATTTAGGAGACTTGCTATAATAGGGCGGGGAGCTGCGCCTGCCACTGGCTTAGGCACCAGATATCGATGTGCACGTTCTACCACTAGTTTCTAAGAGAAGGTGTCTCGACCCAAGAGGCTGACCAGAAGCTTCTCTATGTATTGCTCCATGTTGCCGACAATGGATGACTCTGGTACCCCAAAATACGGATGTTATTAATTTGAGATCTCGCTTCAAGATTTTCAGCCTTCGCTTGCAGGGTATGCAGGATTTTGTCTCTTGCCATATCAGTCACCGCATCTGCTCTGGCGACATCCTCCATGTCCGGTATGCGTTGTCCTGCCGCATCAAGTCTGCCTCCATGCTTGTCCAGTCTTTCGGACATCCTGTCAATTCGAAACGACAGTGCATCAATTTTGCTGTCGATTTTTTTTTTTTTTATATTTGTTTTTATTGTTGCTATCACATGGTACACAGTAACAGTGAATCATTCTTCAGTGCAGCGTCAACATTCAGCTGCCTTCAATCAATAGAGCAACTTTTTTAAATTTTACCCCCCCAACTTTAAACTTGCTACTTCAAGGGTCAAAGTACACAATCCGTGTCAGAAATCCATTATAACAATTGGCGTGTCTAGAAGCATCCAACGGCATTTTACGCAGTCACTGATAAAAACAAGTTCGCCTGCACTTACAGTTCCCAGGGCCTCGTGTCGTGCGCTGCTTCTGATACCTACTCCTCGCTCCCTCCCACTACTCCATATCCTCGTCTTCTCCTGAGCTGTCCCCATCTTCCTCTTCAGGCAGAGGCTCACAAATGTCCCCTCTGTAAGTGTTCCAGGGTGCCCAAATTTTATTCCATTTGCGTGGATTAAGCCGCTGTTGGTACACCGCCCTCTCTGTCACCATAAGCATGTCCATGTTCCTGCACCACTGCGCCAGTGTCGGTGTCTCCAGTGCCCCCCAATTTTTTGTGATATCCCGCTTTGCCAGCATCACACCAATGATCACCCATCGCTTCGCATGCAGTGACATGTCTGTTGGGCCCCATACATTCAATAGGCAAACCCTAGGGTCAGGCGTGAACGGGTTCTGTAGGGTCTGGCTTATCGTGCGTGTTATACGCCTCCAGTATTCTTGTATATTAGGACAGGTCCACACAGTGTGGAACAGTGTACCCTCCTCCCCACAATTCCTCAGGCAATATGGGTGGTCTGCCCTGTGTATTTTATATAGTGTCGTGCGGGTGTAGTAAACCCTATGTAGTACTTTAAATTGGACCAATCTGAATCGGGTGGATATACCTGCCTCCCTGGGCGATGCCAGAGCTGCATTCCAGTCCGTCTCATCCAGGTCCCCTATCTCGTCCTCCCAATATTCCTTCAGCTTCCCCAGTGGATCCGGTAGGTTGTTCAGTAGTTTGCGGTAAGTGAGGGAGGTTGCACTTGCCTCCATATAGTCCGTAAGCAGTCGGTCCTCTAACGGAGCCGACTCCGGAACTGTCACACCCGGCTCCAACACAGACATGAGTGCGTGCCTAATTTGTACGTATCTGTATGTTTCAGTCACCCCAAGGTCATACTGCTCCCTCAAGGTCGCAAAGGAGAGCACGCCCTCTCTCGTCCATAGATCGCCCACCGTGGAGATTCCGATGTTATCCCATTGGTCAAACCCTTTAGAACTGCGCAAGTTACCGAGGGCCTTGGCATCCCATAGTGGTGTGAGTTTAGTGATCACTCCCTCCCATGCAAGCCGCCTCTGAGCTTTATGCCATATAGATACAGTGTGTTTGGTAGGTCCTTCCAGCTTCCTCACCATTCCTTTGTTGTAGAGTGGGGCCAGGAGGGTGGTCGTGCCCAGTTGGCGTCTATCTGCCATGTAAGCCGGGTCATCCTGTGCACTATGGATCCACTGGTTGATCACCTTAAGGTGAGCTGCCCAATAGTACAATTCAAGGTTGGGGAGGGCTATCCCCCCGCTGTACCAGTCTCTAGTTAATTTCAACTGCGCTACCCTAGCCGGTTTGCCTCCCCACAGGAGGCCTGACAATTGCGCCGACACGTGGCGGAAGAATAATATGGGGACCATCGCCGGCGTGTTTTCCAGGACATATAGGAAGCGAGGCAGCGCCATCATTTTAAAGAGCGCCGCCCTACCTAGAAGTGTCAAGGGGAGATTCTTCCAGTGGCGCACGTCTGCCTTCAGCCTGTCCAGCTGGGGCTTAAGGTTCAGGTCTAGAAAGGTTGTATGTTCCCTTGTAATTTGAATCCCTAGGTACTTAAAGGAGATGGGTTCTACGAGCAATTGGCAATCCGTAGGTAGGACCGGAGGGTCGCCCTGTACCATATAGATTATGGACTTGGACCAGTTAAGTTTATAGCCTGAAGCTGCACCGTGCCTCTCACACAGTGCCAGTAAGACCGGGATACCGTTCGTGAGGTCCGTGAGGTAGACGAGCATGTCGTCGGCATACAGGGAAACCCTATCCTCCCATCCACCTCCCCACTGTATGCCTTTCAGCAGCTGGGAGGTTCTGATAATCGTGGCCAGGGGTTCCAGCACTAAGGCGAATAACAGCGGTGAGAGCGGGCACCCTTGTCTCGTGCCCCTTGCCAGCGGAAGCTCCCTCGAGATATGTCCATTTGCAGTCACCCTCGCCACGGGTTCGGTGTACAGTAACCTGACCCACGATATGAATTTCGAGCCAATACCCATGTGTTCCAGGACCGCAAAGAGATAGCGCCACTCCACCATGTCAAACGCCATTTTGGCATCCAATGACAGCACAGCTGCCGGCTCCTCCAATTGCGGGGCTCGTGCTAGCACCCCGTGCAGCCGTCGCAAATTCAGCGCCGTACTCCGGTGTGGCATAAAGCCCGACTGGTCCGGATGTATCAGGTGCGCCAGATGGGGCAGCAGTCTGGTGGCCAATAGTTTTGCCAAAATTTTACTCTCGGCGTTGAGGAGGGAGATCGGGCGGTATGATCCGCACTCCTCAGGGGGTTTGCCGGGCTTTGGTATTGCGATGATTGTGGCCGTGCGCTGATCAGGAGGCAATCGCCCCCGCTCCTGGCACTCCCTGAACATATGGAGCAATGGTGTGGACAGTGTTTCGGACATGTGTTTGTACCATTCTATCGGCATTCCATTGGGGCCCAGCGCTTTCCCTGGGTGTAACGCTGCTATAGCTATCTGTATTTCTTCGGCCGTCAGGTCGGAGTCAAGCTCGTCCCGTTTGTCTTGTGGGAGAGTGCGGGTAGGCACTCCTATGAGAGAGCCTTCCGCCATCTCCCGCGTGACCTCGAACTCAGGGGAGTATACGGAGTGAAAATGGTCTGCCAGGAGTTCTACTATTCGCGCCGGACTGGTATGTATCTCACCAGTAGGGTCTTTCAGTTGCAGTATGGCCCTCTGCCCTCCCCGTGTCTTCTCCAACCACGCCAGGAGCTTCCCTGCTTTATCTCCTATGTCATACACCCTACTCGTTGTTGCTGTCATACTGTCCATTACCCTGCGGCGTACAAGGTCGGTATGACGCTGCTGGCACAGTCGGAGCGTGTGTTGGGTAACCCCAGTCGGGTTCCTCTCGTGGTCCTGTGTTGCCTTGTCAAGTTGTTCCTCTAGATCTACCAATTCCTGACGCTGTGTGCGCTTGTGCTGCGTGATAACTGAGATTGCCTGCCCGCGAAGAACCGTCTTGTAGGCCTCCCACAGGGTTGTATGTGACGCCACCGAACCTGCATTTTCGGTGAGGTAAGATCGCGTACCTCTCTTCAAAGCCCTGGCTATACCCGGTTCCCTGAGGTATCCCGGGTAGATAGGGTAGACGCGTCTATGGGTTCGTTCCTGACTGGACAGAGTCAGTGTCAGCGGGGAGTGATCGGAGACCCCTCGCGGTCTGATCTGAGAGTCAGTGAAATTGAGGAGGCCCCCCCCCAACGTAAGGAAATAGTCAATCCGTGATAGGCTGTCGTGAACTGCCGAATAGTATGTGTATTGCCGGTCTTCTGGGTGGAAACGCCTCCATATATCTATTAAACCCTGTGCTTCCATGAAGTCATGCAATCTGGAGGGCCCTGGTGTTTGTGTACGCACTGGGTGGCGGTCTAGGGAGTTGTGTGCCACTGCATTGAAATCACCTCCCACGATGAGATCCCCTTCTGGAAGGTCTAACAAAAATTTTCCCAGTTCTGGGAGAGCTATGGTGTGCAGTGCCGGCGGGATATACACCGAGACCACATTGAGCGGCTTTCCCTCCCACTGCCCATGTATCGCCGCAAAGCGCCCCTGAGTGTCAATGCTAACTGATCGGGTTATGAACCTGGACGAGCGATGCATTAATATCCCTGTACCCCGGGACCCTTTAGTAAACTCAGAGTGGACAACCATGCTGTAGCCTTTCCTATCTAGGGCCCGTGTGGCTGTGCCAGTGAGGTGCGTTTCCTGTAGTAGGACCAGTGCGGGATTCAACCTTTTTATACTCTGTAGGACCAGCCCACGTTTAATTTTGTCTCCCAGACCCCTCACGTTCCAGGACATGAGGCTTAACGGGGATGCTTGCCCCATATTAGTGCCCCCCCCCCCATCATGCTTGGATGAGCGGTAGGATAATTTGTGCGCGTGGAGGACTAGGCAGCCTGTGAAGTGAGCCTGTGTGCTGTGCCGCGACACTACCATTCTACGCTTGTGTGCCCCATGGTATCTTTCTGGACCCTGTGTACGAACTAAAAACCAAAACCACATCCTACCCCCAACTCCCCCCCTCCCTGCCCCCCTGCTCAACGGACTCAAAACTGCCCGGCCCCCCAACTCAGCAGAGTGCCTGACCCCAACCCAAAACATAGTACTTGCTCGCTGGGGTGAAGGACTCTCCGTAGTCAGCGGCCCCCTTCCTCGGCCGTGGAGGCCCCTCAGCCCAGCCCAGTGTCCAAGGCGGCATCGCCAGTCGTCGTTGTCATCAATTCAGCCAGACATTAGCAGTGACTCACTGTTCCCCATCGGCGCTCTCCTCTTGAAGTTCAGTCAAAGGGGAATGTACCTCCGCATCCTCGTCGTTGGCTTGTGAGCCCTGTCGGGATCCAGCATTATGGTGTTTGTTCTGCCTGTTGGAGCGACGAGGGAGGCCCGCCGTCCTCCACCCCTCCAGCCATTCCTGCGCCACCTCCGGGGAATCAAAAAACCAAGTTTTGTTGTCTGCCACGACCCGAAGCTTGGCCGGAAAAAGCATTGAATACGGGATTTCCCTGGCTCTCAGTTCCTTTTTGACTTCGAAAAAGGTTCTCCTCCTCTGTGCAACCTCGGCTGTGTAGTCCGGAAAGAAGGCCAGTGTAGCGTTCTGGATCTTAATAGGGGGGGAGTTCCTTGCCGCCTGTAGGATGGTGTCCCGATCCCTGAAATTGAAGAGTCTCGCTACGATCGGTCTGGGGTTAGCGCCCGTCTTATGGCGTCCCCCCGGGACCCGGTGCGCCCTTTCCACTGTGAAGAAGGCGGAGAGTCCTTTGGGCTTTAGGGTCTGCTTGATTAGGTTCTCCACGTATAGGTCCATCGCCCTCGTGTCTTCCGATTCCGGCACACCTATTATACGGATGTTGTTCCGCCTCGAGCGCCCTTCCTGGTCATCGAGCTTGTCACGCAGTTCCTTATTTTCCTTTGAGATGCGTTCCATACTAAAATGCAGCTCCGACACGTCTTCAACCAGGGATTTGGTCACCACCTCCATATTATTCACCTTCTCCGTCATCTTATGAAAGTCCGCCCTTATAAGTGTGATTTCGGCTGAGATCGACCCCACCGTGGCTTGCACCTGCGTGAGGGCCCGCATGACGTCGTCTATGGTCGCCTTCTTGCCACCGGCTGCTTCGGCAGTCTTGCCCGATTGTGATTTGGCGTCCGGTGAGGGAGAGCCGGGCTTTTCGTATGCAAACCTGTCCAGGCGCGACTGCGCCGCCACGTTTTTCGGCCCCTTGCCGGCCATCTTGGCTGCGGGTCACGCCAAGGGTGAATGTAGCCGGTGTCTCAGTCTCCTGAGCCGGTCTAACTTTTCGTTCGTGTTTACACCTGGTTCCTCTGGGGCCGACCCAATCGTACCTTCCCCAGACAGCTACCGGACACAGTCCAAGGACCCACGCTGCGGTCAGAGGTTAGGTGTGGCCCCTGTGAGTTGTTTGTGGCCCCCGCGGCCAGCGACGACAGCAGGTAGTACAGGGTCCCCGTAGTCTGGTGGTGCTCGTGCAATTTCCAATGGGGACGGTGGGGTGAAGTTGCCAGCTGTGACTCAGACCCCTTCGTGGGGCAGTCGATAGTCTATTTTCCCCCCTGGAAGAGCGTCCGCTGCCCCCCTCCAATCCCTCGTGTGTCGCCCTTGTCCTGTGGCCGCCGGATCTCCCGCCTGGTACCTGTCCGGATTCAAGGTGAGTGTCCCGCGTGGACGCACTTCTGCTCTCGGAGTCCGCACTGGGAGGAGGCGCAAGCAGTTCTATTGCCCGCCCGGGCTCCCCGCCTCGCAATGCGCCCTTGGTCAGCGGAGGGGCCCAGGAGCTACACTGCGGTCAATTTGGCCGCGCGAGTTCTTCCGCCGCCTGTCCCAGTGCGCTGTCTGCCGCGCCGGGTCTGCCGCGGCTGAAGCAGTGCTTTAATGTGACTCAAGATGGCGGTCACCAGTCCCGATGTCGCCGCACTGAGCGCCTATATCCGTCCCTGCAGGCTGTCCGGGTCGTTCTCCTCCTCACCTCGGACGGGCGCTCGGGCACGCACTCCGGGCTCCCGAAGTCCGGTGGCGATAGCTGGACGCTCCGGTTCCCTCTCCGCCGTCGCTGGCCGCACACAGGCCCACACGGGGTACGGTCAAAACTGCTCTTCCCGACCTCGGATTGAAGTCCCGCTGGTCTGGATCTCTGCCGCCCGGTCCTGGGCTTCGTTGCCTTCCCGCCTGGGAAATTTTATTGAAGGATAAATGGTCGGATTTCTCTGGGAGCCGCTTCAGTCACGGAGCTCTCCTCCTAAGCTGCCGCCATCGCCGGCTGCTGGCCACGCCCCCCTTGCTGTCGATTTTCGATAGGTTCTGCTGGATGGTGTGGATCGCTTGTTTCATATCTACATCTGATCCAGAATCAGGGTCATCTGGGTTGAAGTCTTGCTCCATGGGCATGGATTCTTTCATTCTGGGGGTTTTACGCAGGTCGAATTGCAGTTTGGGCTGTACCTTGTCCGTCTTGCCCATATTGCCAGAATTTGCAAACAGTGGGCGCGCAATGAGCGTGCATTTTTGCTGGCGGGTAGTATGTTCCAACAGGGCTTGGTGCTGCCTATCAACACGAACTTTCACAGCCCACGGCTCCCCTCCGTGCACACTCCGACCGACTCCTCGTATGTATGTATGTATGTATGTATGTGTGTTCTTATATAGCGCTCGACTTACCCTAGGGCATCTCGGCACTTGCCTTGGGAACCCGTCATGGCTTTTCCCTGTGAGATAACCCGTACTGGGCATCCCCAAGGTGAAAGCCAGGCATCCCGCCGCGGGGGGCCGTTGTGGAGATTAAGCAAGCTAATGCCCAGAGTTGTAGAGTGGGAACCCGTGATTAGAGTGGGCACCGAAGCAAGAATTATCGAGTCCGTGGACAATTAGGCTCAAGACCCTGCCGCGTCGGGAATTGAACCCTGGTCCAGGGTCTGACCTCTGCTTCAGGTTATGCCTCCTCTAACCAGTGAGCCACACTTCTCCACTTCTCCTTCAAGCCATTAGTGCAGGACAGTGGAAATCACTGTATCGCTCCAGGCTGATCTCCCTACAGTGGTGGCCCTCACCCAAATTGCATGTGGTGTGTCTACTGATTGAGCTGACTCCACGTAGTAGTCCCACTAGGGTGTGGCCTCCGGACTCCACTAGGCCCAAGATGTGATCGGCATAAATGTTTGACTAGTTTTAGCGCAAAAAAGGGGGGCAGTTCTGATCCCTGGTCTTCTGACCTACACTGTTGTGCGCTCCACTAGCGTTTGGCTGAATAGGCTGCACGCGCCCGCCGGTCCCTGCGCACCATGGTGGGGAAACCGCAGCCCCGCAACGCAGAGGATCAGGGTTCCTGCTTGTGTACAGGAGCACTACAGCCCATAGCTCTGCTGTGCATCCGAGCGGGGATGTCACCGAAGCTCCCGAGTCAGCCGCTCGTCACTGCCGGCAGCACCACGACCCTCTGGCACTTCCAGGATGTAACGGCTTCACTCACCGGCACTTCCGCAGTATTTTTCGCCAGACTCCCTGAGCTGCAGCACCAGAACCGCTGCTCCGCTCTCTCGAGCAACACTGAGGCTTCATGTATATTCATGTAGCTTAAGGCTTCCACACACCGTGCTGCCCAAGGTGTGTTACAGCCTCTTCAGTTTGTTTGGGGTAACCGATGTCGGCCGCGATAGGCGCATCGTGAAGCGCTCAGCATCCGCAACGGGTTCCACCCTCGGGAGCTTGTTTCTGTCAGGATATTTGAGAGGATTATGGCTATTATCGGTGGCGATAGAGAGAGCTACCCTAGATAGCGGCCATCTTGGAGTCAGGCAAGCTCCGCCCCTGTATTCTTACACTTATTGGTATGATTCCGAACAAGCTGTGAGGCTGACAAAGCTGCATTCCTCTTATCATTTACTGTGCTGTCATTTGAAATGTTACAACCTTCCATAAACATTCATATTAGATTTAGCATAGCAGCCCCTACTGACGTTTCCTGGCAATTTTGCTCAAACTGTGCATTAAATGTATCTACTTCAAGTTGAAACATTTCTTTCAAATGATAGCAGCTGCATTGGCCCGGAGACACTATCCTGACAAGCATTTCGTTTACAGATACTGAATATATTTTGTCCCTTATTGTTTTTGCGTATTTGAAGAATATCTCTACCTTTTAGTTCAGCTGTAAGTTCTGGTATGAAATCAAGAATCTTTTCTTTTAATCGTGCACTGTGTTCCTATTTGTCTGCATTTTCTTCGCCTAACTCTTTCATATTGCTAACTACAAGGGATTTGATGCTGGATAAAGTAAATATTGCTGATACTTCAGAATTTTGAAGTGTATCTTCGAGATAGTTTACAATTGCACCTAATACCATGCCATAGATTAATGTCATTTGTTGTCTTCGCTTTTTTCTTTGTTCTGTATTTGCTGAAGCTGGTTATAAAAATTAACTAGATACTTTTAGTGGTACTTCGCTTCCATCACAACCATATCACCACTACTTAACTTGGCGAGTACTTTTGAGTCACATAATGCAACTGCAGCATCTCTAACTCAATTACTCAATTCCAGTGTACCCTCATTTATAAACTATGCCCCTGACTCTTTGTCACAGAAGAAACATGTATCTTTCAGTTCACCAACTATAAATTAAGCATGCGTACAGTATGAAGTACTCTTTTGAAAACTGTCTTGCACTAGTTTAGGTTTTTTGATAACCTTGCAAGTTTGTGTTTGTCAAATCTGTTTCTACACGTTTTATGGAATTTTCCACAGTTTCCCATAGTTTTCATTTAACAGTTGTTCAACTACATCATGATTTTTTACAATTTAGTCTTGATGATTGATGGAAGTTCTTTTATTTAGTCAAAAGCTAGCAGATCGTCAAGCAAACATTTGCACCCAATCCCTTTATCAAAACATTTAATATTGTCTGGACACATTAAAACTTCTGGTAAATCTTTTTGACACAATACACACAGATCCCAATCTCAGTTCGAATGTTTTTGTACTAGATATAAACTCTTTAATAATATTTGCAAATTCACATCTTTTGGTAGACATTTTTACTTATTGACAGCAGATAATCTTTTCACGATTTCAGAAACCTGCAACAACAAAAAAATGTGTTAGTTTATAAGGGCATTAAAACACGTTTTTATTTACATCATAGGATATTTGCTTACTGGAATAAAAATGTCTCATACTTCATCAGATGTCAACTAAAATGCAGAATTTGTACCACTTTTGGGGTTCCCGACCAGAAAAATATGTGAAATGAGGTGATGGATGCCTTACAGTAGATTCATAATCACTATAAAAATAATAGTGGCAGCCATTTTCTTTTATGACGTTATATGGGCAAAGCAGCCATACAATTTTGGGGGTCTACATCATCGCTCATTTTTTACCTTATCTTTAAGCCCTGTGCAAAGTTTTATGTTGGTATCACATTTTGCACGATTCTAAGCTACCTCAGTACATGGGTTGAATTACCAGAATTGTTCAATCCAATTTTTAAATCAGCGCTGCTTCACATAGTAAAATAAATCCCTCTTTCATTATGCCATAAACTTATGATGGGTGGCTCAGAGACCCATTATCTGGCCACAAGCACTCAGTGGCGTAACAAAACTTGAGGGGACCCCCTGCAAAATACATGGAGGGGCCCCCCTCCCGGCGGCCCAGCTCATCACCTAACTCTTTGCCCCAGAACCCTAAAATCTGGTATATTTTGATTCGAAACCTATATTTAACTTTCACTTTCGTGGCAGTTCGGGACAATGGCGACCGCTTAAACTCTCCTATTGCAGTGGAAATATTTGTCTTTGGATGCCAGAGCCAAATTTGAATTATCAAATCGGACATGTCTTCAGAATATTTGTCTTTATTTCTACCCTCTCTTCGCCACGGCGCACGGAGCTGCTTACACTTTTAACAAGCATTGGAAATGCAATAGGTCTCGCACCATTAGAGTTAGTGCTTTTAGAATTGTTTATGGGTTTTTTTTGTAAATGTTTAGCATTTTTGTTTCCTGTAGCCAATGCTAAAGAATTACAAATAAAAAAAGCCATAAACATTTCTTAAAGCTCTAACTGAAATGGTCTGAGACCTATTGCACTGTGTGAGGGTGAGGGGTTGAGGGTGAGTGAGGGTGAGGGTGAGGGTGGGTGAGGGTGAGTGAGGGTGAGGGGTTGCCTTCCACCGATTTATGTTTAATTCACTGCCCTGTTTTCAAAATTGAAATATTTTCAGCTCTAATTAATCACAATGCCAGTGCTGTATTTCCTTTGATTGATGCTGCAAACAAGCATTGGCGAAGCCAAAAGATCTGGCTTGTTTTAGGGGTACATGTTTGTTTTTATGTGATGTGTCTGGATGCAATAAGGGAGAACTAACAGAGAGGCGTCCAAATAGTCAAGTGGCACGCTCCTGCGTAAACCACCAGATTCTACTTCATGTGTATTAAGCCACGCCCTTAATTACAGAGGGCACAACTTTCATAAAGAATTCCTATCTGTGCTTCTTTGGCCACGCGCCTTTTAGAGACCCCCACTTTTTTTTTTATCCCACTTAAAGCACTCAATATATTTTAACGACCCCCACGTGAGTCATACTTGAGCCTATTTTAGATTTACGACTCTTGGAGCGGTGGAAACATTCCTTCCTAACTAGTGACCACAGCTAGTTCATTGTGGCTCGCAGCGCATAGGGCAAAGCGGAATAAAAGGAGGTGTGTGCCTGTCTGCCTGATGCCAAAGGAACTAATTTATGTTCCAGCCGCACTGTTACTTTGAGAAAGTTTTGCTTTCACTGGTTTATTAATTGGAGTCAGGATGTCTGACAGCGAGCACGGAGACTAAGCAAAGTAGACAAGGCAAACTGTGAAGGGAGCCGGAGCGCGCGCTAAAAATAGCTGCGCAGCTTTCAAACCTGTTTGAAACCCTACATGTGGAAAAGACTCGCCTCCTAGAAATGCTGTCGCCTAAAGTTTATAAATCGGCGAATGCCCGTGTGTGTTTTCTGTGCCTTTTTGGCGTGCAAAACCGTTAACTACGCTTTCCCACACCCTTTGTGTTTTTCTCTGGAAATGAGCCGTGTTTTCGTAGTGATTGTGCTCCGTCAGTGCGCAACAATTTTTAATCTCTATTGAAGCACAATATTAGCCGCGATTTGCTGGGCAAGAGACATCTCCAGAGTTCATCTGTGCGCGCTCTATCGCCCGTTCCAAAAGGGTGCCCCGCAAACAGGCACGATCAGCGACTTGAACAGTAAACTCTAACTCACATTTTGGTTTTCATCATGTTTTTAAAATCTTCAGCATGAAGCTGCGCTCGGTATCAGGTGATTCTACGGCCAAGACGCAACCAGTTAAAGAACAGGAGAAAACACAAGCAGTGGGTGAATATGTTAAGAAAAAGAGGCATCACATGGGTAATGCGACAAGTCGGAGCACTGCAGGAAACTTAACAAGCAAAGCAACCCATGAACACAAGGGGCTGTGCAATCACCGCGGAGAAGAGGAAGGCGTTGCGTGCTGGGGGAGGGGGAGGAGAAATGCGACGCGACATGGCAGGCAGGGGAGGGGGCGGAGCGGGGGTGTGGGAGGAGTGCGGGAACAGACGGCGAGGGGAGGAGAGTAGGAGGAGGAGAGTAGGGGAGGCAAGCACAATATTAGCCGCGATTTGCTGGGCAAGAGACATCTCCAGAGTTCATCTGTGCGCGCTCTATCGCCCGTTCCAAAAGGGTGCCCCGCAAACAGGCACGATCAACGACTTGAACAGTAAACTCTAACTCACATTTTGGTTTTCATCATGTTTTTAAAATCTTCAGCATGAAGCTGCGCTCGGTATCAGGTGATTCTACGGCCAAGACGCAACCAGTTAAAGAACAGGAGAAAACACAAGCAGTGGGTGAATATGTTAAGAAAAAGAGGCATCACATGGGTAATGCGACAAGTCGGAGCACTGCAGGAAACTTAACAAGCAAAGCAACCCATGAACACAAGGGGCTGTGCAATCACCGCGGAGAAGAGGAAGGCGTCGCGTGCTGGGGGAGGGGGGAGGAGAAATGCGACGCAACATGGCAGGCAGGGGAGGGGGCGGAGCGGGGGTGTGGGAGGAGTGCGGGAACAGACGGCGAGGGGAGGAGAGTAGGAGGAGGAGAGTAGGGGAGGCACGGCCTAGCGGCCGTGCAATCAAGAAGTGAGGGGGCGGGAGAGTAGGCAAGGCAGGCGGCTGGGGGCATGTGCACGCGCTTTTAAGCTCAATGCGCATGCGCATTGAGCTTAAAAGTCACGGGCACTGCAAGGAATCGCCACGATTCCTTGCAAGTTGGACAAAGAGTGGATAAGCCCCCATAGTCTCGCTTGCTCGATGCGCATGCGCATCGACAGGCGAGACCTAAAAATGAACAAAAAGAACAAGTTCACACGTGTTACATTCGGTGATGACCCTGAGACTGCATCGCTCTTCACCACACAAACAGCGTGGGCTTGCACACACACGCTATGTGCACGGAGGTGGGGGCTCTGTACCACATAATCGTAGCTTGGCACAGCACAGTCTGTTATGGGAGTACCTAGCGAGTTAGAAAATGTCTCCACTCACACACACACTCCCCACACATCTGTCCACCTGTGCTGTCCCAAACTCCTCCCCACATATCAGAAAGTGTCAGTATGAATCTAAGCATTAAATAAATACACGTTTGCAAGCCTTAAGAAGAAAAACGCAAGATTTACATTTAACATAAGTTGAAACATCGCTTCGCACTTTAAAGTGATTATGAATGCATGACAAGAATTAAAATCAGCAACTTCTTCACTTACAAGTTGCTTGGCACTGCAGACCACTGCAAACCACAGAGAGGGGCTCAGCAGGTGAGCCTGGAGCGCACGTGCAGAGTGCATAATATAATTAATGAATGGCATAACTTTAAAACTAGGTCCCAGAGACGGACCCTTACAGTGAGTGTACTGTGTGCTGCGGGCCCCTGGTGCTCGCCACCTCTTCCCCGCACCGCGGGTGCCTTTGTTATGCCCATGATGGCGTCTCAGGCCAAAAGAAGTTGCCGAAAAATTCCTGAGCATCCGAAAATGAACTGTGCAGGAGCCACAGAAGAAGGAGTAATGATTGAGAAAGCACTGTGCTAAATCCTGCCGCATTTTGATCCACCCAGCACTTAATGACAGGAGAGAGCCCCGTCACTCTCATGTTCGGATAGGAGGTCAGGACCAAACTCTCACAATGGACCGCGACTAACACTGTAGACTACGCCAGGCTCAAAGCCACTGACAAAGCAAAGAAAGAGAAAAATTAAATGTAAGCAGGCACCATGCGGGGGAGGCAGTAAACAACACCTAAGAGAGGAAAATGGGTGGGGTCAGGCAAAAACAACAAAGGTAGGCACACTTGGAGAAGCCACGTACGAAGCTCACGGCATGCTCCACAGCTGAGACGCCTGACGGATCTCGAAGCGTCTCAGCATCAGTAGCACCGCACTGCTCTGTGTCTTACTGCCCCATGCAAAGAGAAGTCAATCGGCGCAATGCTGTTCCCCCGTCCCATTTTTTTAAAATGTAGAAAATTGCATCCGGACTTGCTGTTATGTGCTGGTTACATAGTGCTTCCTTCCCCTGCTCTCCCCTCACAGTCTCAGAGGCTACACTGTCATATTATTCCAGGATTACCGAATTATCATGCGTTTTCGACAACGCTGCTGCAGAAGCGACATTGCAATGCCCGGTGATTGAAAACTGGCAAATTGATGGCCACAGTAAACTTACAGAGAATAGGTTTGGTGGGAAAGGAGATTTCACATAGGGCCAATATCGGCCCGCACACCATCCCCCAACAGTCATGATCCCCATCATAAATAAGTGGACAAGACAACTTGTTCTTGGGAAAAAGTAGTCGCAAGTTTATTAGCATATCATTGCCAAAACATGGTGGGTTAACTTACAGATGATCCAAAGGCAAGACGCCCCTCGCAGCTTGCCACCTGATAGGCCAAGTAGCCAGCGGCCTTGGCCATACGGTGCTTAGCGGTTGTGGTGAGAGGATAGCCCCTCACCTGTCCGGTGAACCATTGGTCCACCCTCTAGCTCACACCCCCCCCTACGAGGGGCGGAGCGTTCAAGCAACCCCCGGTTGTCCAGGTAACCAACCACCCGTAAGATAACGGGGCGCCGTCGCACCCCCAGGGTCCACCGCACGGATCTCCCAGGGATAATAGGCCTCAGTACCCTTTGTGCTTCTGCATAGGGTACTCCTAAGTACCTTTCGCCTCTGGATCATCATGTAACTCCTCCTGCAACACAAATAACAATATTAAAAGCATAGCACCCCCCCGCCACCTGAGATGTAGGGTAAGCGGCAGGGAGGGCAACATCGAGGGCAGCAAGGCACAAAAGAGACTGCTCGGAGGAGGGGGGAGACATAAATACCTCGTCCCCCCCACCCCCCAAAGTAAACGCGCTGACGTCATAGAAGCGGCCGCCGGCCGCTGGACACCTGAAGGCTGGTGCGCCTGCCATCTTGTGGTACTACGGTGACCGCCCTCTTATGAGGGTCACCTACGGCGACGTGTCGGCGGTAGTCATGAGCGGATTTTGCGGATTGGCAATCCGCGAATTTGCAAACTCGCAATCCGCAAAATCCGCGAATTCCCGCGAATTTGCGGATTTTTTTTTTTTTTTGTGTTCGCCCGTGTTTCTGCCATTTCGCGAGGGTTTTTACAATTTCGCAATTTGCGAACTTACCTGTCGGGTCGCAAGTTTTGCGAACTTGTTGTTTCTACGTGTCCAACCTGTTTGGGACACTCTTCTTCATCACTGCCACTCTCTGTCACCACTGCCACTCTCTGACTACTCATGCCACCCTCTGGCCCACCCATGCCACCCTCTGTTTCATCACCACACCCTCTGGTTGTCCAGTGTACATTATTTTCGGCAAAGCAAAGCACACCTTCCCTGCCTCAAGTGACCTGAATTAATTTGGGGCTGATTAATGTGTCACAGAATATTTTTTTAGCTGGCACCTGCTTCCTTAGTGCGCCCTGATTAGTGATCTTTTGCACTTGCTAAGTGCTTTCATTGTTGCAAAATTAGTTACAACACCTGCCCTGCCCCAACTGACAATAATGAATTAGGGGCTGATTAATGGATTTTAACTTCCAGCCTGGCTCCTGCTTGTCTCCCTTAGCTGTAATTCAGGACCTTTGTGGCATATGTGTAACTATTCTGAGGTTCAGAGCAGGGTCACATAATAGTTGCAACTGGCAACTGAACTCTGGAGGGGCCCCTCAGGAAGCACTACAGGAAATGGCTACTAATGATGTGCCTGAACTTTTGAACCTGGTAAGTAGTTACTTTCAGTTTTGCTTAGATCGTATTTCTGCAATTTCGCACTTATTCGCGGGGCGCGAACTCACGCGAACAGTGCGAGCAGTGCGAGCAAAATCCGCTGCTCGCGGATTTGCGGATTTTGCAGGAAATTCGCAAATCTCGCGGATTGCGGATTTCCCGAAAATCCGCAAAATCCGCGAGCGGAACGGATTTTCCGCCCATGCCTAGTCGGCGGCCTACATAGTGCCAATATCGGCCCGCACACCATCCCCCAACAGTCATGATCCCCATCATAAATAAGTGGACAACTTGTTGTTGGGAAAAAGTAGTCGCAGGTTTATTAGCATATCATTGCCAAAACATGGTGGGTTAACTTACAGATGATCCAAAGGCAAGCCGCCCCTCGCAGCTTGCTACCTGATAGGCCAAGTAGCCCGCGGCCTTGGCCATACGGTGCTTAGCGGTTGTGGTGAGAGGATAGCCCCTCACCTGTCCGGTGAACCATTGGCCCACCCTCTAGCTCACCCCCCCCCCCCTACGAGGGGCGGAGCGTTCAAGCAACCCCCGGTTGTCCAGGTAACCAACCGCCCGTAGGATAACGGGGCGCCGTCGCACCCCCAGGGTCCACCGCATGGATCTCCCAGGGATAATAGGCCTCAGCACCCTTTGTGCTTCTGCATAGGGTACTCCTAAGTACCTTTCGCCTCTGGATCATCATGTAACTCCTCCACAGCCCTGGATGTGGTGACCGTCACAGGCAGGGCCCTCCACCAGAGCTACCTCCTAGACGCAGCCTGCAGAGATTAGCGCTTCCTGAATGTCCAATAGAAATAAGTCCATGCCTACTTTGGATAAGTGGACTCCTTCTTCGTCAAGGCAACCAGAGGCTTTGGCGTGAAGTTCCCCATGCCGGATAAAACCGAAGCCCATCAGCTCCGCAAACTTACGCATAGCGCAGTTTACTTTCCTTCGCGCCACTTCTATTGCTTGCCCAGAGCGAGCACCTAGCCAAACCCGGCGTGGTGTGATCTTAGACCACCAAAGATCCCAAGGACCCAATAAATTGCTGATTTTGGTAATGTTCACTTTCATGTCCCTTAGGAGAAACCTTTTCCCCAGGAAAGGCAGGCCGTTCCCTCCCACGTGCAGAATGAGCACGTCTGGAGGGTGGGCGTTTCCTTGTAATTCTCGTGTTAGAAAACCAATCACCCCGCTCCATCGCAAGCCAGTGATTCCACGCCAGACAAACTGAGTTTTGCTAAACCCATGATTTCACTTTCTGCTTTCTGCCCACCGGGCCAACCTGGAAACCCCATTGTGTCCCAGCACCCAGACCGTTTTTCCTGGTAAATAAAGAGAAGTTTTGTATGTAACTATTTATTAAACACACACTAATCACACTGGTAAAAAATACCACACTGCAAACACAACACAGCAAAACATTGTACATGAGACATGGCCCCGGGTGCCCAAAATACACCGATTCTGTTTCAAGACCCAAGACAACACATCAAACATCTCTTGTGCTCGCAGAGCACTACCTGTTACTGTCTGGTCTGATGTATCCTGTGTAACAGTCAAATCACCATCTCCCCAGCTGTTTGATGCCTTCTACCTGTACCCCTTCTGAGGATGCAGTTGTGGCTGCGCCTATGCGGAAGGAGTGGGAACTGTACTTTTTGCCCACCGATGAGACACCTGCTGCAAACAAGCATGCGTGCATGACATGTTCTACTTGGAATTTAGTCAAAGGTGTGCCATCTGCATGCAAGAGGAGATAACCCATCCCGGGAGGACGGATGGCAAGGTAAGCCGACAGGAGGCTCACGGGGCAAAATTTGGGCGCGCCAAGGCTTTGTAGCCAGAGTTCAGTCCCCCTGCCCCTCTGATCAGTCTTGGATTGGCGCAGAGTAATCTTGAGCGTGTCTCCCAAAATCAAAACGTCCTGCAGGGACAACGCTACACCTGACATGTCATGTTTGGATTTAGCAACCAGCTCAGAGATCCTGAATGCGCCGAAGAAGGCTAGACTAAAAGCAGCTGCAAATAAGGCAGACTCGTGAGCGGACGAAGTGATCTGAGGCAAGCACAGGATCATACTCTGGAGAGTAAGAAAGTCAATAGGCGATCTGTTATTGGGCACTTTGTGCTCCCCTCTGGCCCATCCTTTTAATGCTGCCCTGGTAACAAATGCCCTAGTAGGGTCCGCCTGTCCTAACAACTTGGCCTTGTGACTGATGGCTGCTATGTGTCCAGCGATCCAAGAGTGGCTCTTATTGTTGTCTTTTGCCCAAAGCATGAAGGCCTGGACTTTCAATTCTGCCGCATCCCCTGCAAGTTCCCGAGGTCAGACCGTGGCACAACATTTTTTAACACAAGCCTTGTATCTATTGATAGTGTTCTGCGCCAAGGACCTCTCCCCCAGAGCCCTCATCCTGTTCACCACTTCAGCAGGTACCAGAGGTGTGCCGGGAAAGGGGTGGCTTCCTCTCTCGCTCTCGGCCAGGCTTCTCGGAACAGTTGCCACTGAAAACAAGTGAGAGCGTCAGCAGCGATGTTCTTGATGCCCTGAATGTGACGCGCCCTGCATTCAACATTGTAATACAGGAAAGTACGCACCAGCTCGCGCAGCAGACAAAGAACCAGGGGGCAAGAAGCAGAGTGGGAGTTGATGGCCTGAACCACTGCTAAATTATCTGACCACAGCAGAACCCTTTTGGCGGACAGGATGGTGGGCCATAGGTAGAAGGCCACCATGATGGGGAAGAGCTCAAGTACTGTGATCTTAGCAGTCACCTTTTTCTTGATCCATGCATTGGGCCACTTCTCTGCGCACCATTCCCTGTCTAAATGGCCCCAAAACCGTGCCTGCCTGAAGAGTCCGTGAACAGAGCAAGGTCAGGGCTGCCAGCCCAAGGAGCCCTCCAAATCACTGTCCCATTGAAATTGCGCAGGAACTCCGCCCACATGGCCAAATCATGCTGAATACCTTTGCTTAGCTTAACCATGTGAGGTTTTTTGGAGATGTTAGCAGTGGCTCTAGCAAGTCTCCTGGCAAAGACCCTACCTGCTGGAATTATTCTAGCAGCAAAGTTGAGTAGGCCTAGGATGCTCTGGATACAGCCCAGGGAAGCTTTGTCAAGCCCTACCAGCGCATGAATCTTGCTAGACAGGTCGCGCACCTTCTCCTCAGGTAATCTGGACTCCCCTGCAATAGTGTCAATCTCTATACCCAGAAAGGTCAGGATTTAAGCAGGCCCCACTGTCTTACCCGGGGCAAGGGGGACCCCCAGGTGGTCTGTAAGGAGGACAAAATCTGCCAGGGCCTGTGAGCACAGCTGTGTCCCGTAACTCCCAATAAACAAAAAGTCATCCAAGTAATGAGTCACCCCTTCTACACCGTATGTGTCTTGGAGGGCCCATTGCAAGAAACAACTGAAAGCTTCGAAGTATGCACAGGACACAGCACAACCCATAGGCATGCATTTGTCAAAGTAAAAAATGCCATCGAGCTTGAAACCTAGCAGGTGATAGCTGGACGGGTGGACTGGTAGTAACCTGAAAGCTGATTCGATGTCAGCTTTGGCTAACCAGGCCCCTCTGCCAGCTCTCCTGACCAGATCCAATGCTACATCCAGCGTGGCATAAGACACAGAGCATGCTTCCACATCTAGCCCGTCGTTGACCGAAGTCCCTGTAGGGTAGGAAAGGTGGTGTGACTTCGGACAGTCCTGACCTGCGTAGGAGCCTTTCTGCTGGGTCTTCTCTTGGATGCCACACCTTACTCGTCTCTAACGCGCATTGCGCTTTTCACGACAAAAAGAAATCAAGTGCCAGGCATTGGTCATCAGCCCTGCCCCCGCCCCCCACCCTGTACAACGCGCGCATACTAGTCCCGGGGCCGGAAGGCAGAAAGTGAAACTCACCCCGTAATGTATTCAATATAAAGAGAGCCTCGCACACCATGAAGAAAGAGCCTCAGGGCCCCCGGCCAGGGCGCCCCCTCTCTAGAGCCCCGACTGATATTTTATGCTGACAGTGCGCTATTTACGGCCTATTAATACCGCCTAACTGTACAATTCCCAAAGAGGCTCGGTGGTTGACAGGCGCTCCGGGGGCCGCTCTCATTTCACGTCCGCCCTAATGGGACGGTTGAGGGAAGAATGGAAAGAGGGGGGAGATGGAGCTCAGGTCGGCCGCACGAGGCGCAGGTGCCCACCGCCAGCCTCTGAAACCCAGCGCTGCCAGGGGATTAGTGCCACGAACCCTGGCACCAGAGCAAAGACGGCGAGAGGCCCGTGCAAAGTCAAAGCACCGCCGCGCAACAGCTGAAGGGCCGTGTCTGCGGGACACGCACGGCCCCCCGCACCATTTGCAAGAGCCTCACGGGCCCCGGCCGGGGCCCTGCACAATTTGTTAAGAGCCTCACGGGGCCCCTGCCGGGGCCCACGCACCATTAACTAGCCTCAGGGGCCCCGCCCGCAACATTTTCAAGAGCCTCATGGGGCCCCGGCTGGGGCCCGCGCACCATTATATCTAGCCTCATGCCAGGGCCCCGGCCGGGAACCTGCCCGCACCATTTGCAAGAGCCTCACCAGGGCCCGTGCAACAATCATTTAAGAGCCTCAGTTGTGCGCAGAGCGCACCATTAAAATCGATGATGTATTGAGGGGGCCGGGCCGGGACCCCTCGAGCGCCCCCCCCCCCGCAATGCGGGGACTGCGGGGGCCTGTGGTACGCCCCTGCAAGCACTGACTCTGATATTCTTATCTTTTCGCTCCATAATGATGGATGTTTCTATCACACTCTGGTGCTTGAAAGCCTCACATTTCAATTCCTGCCTGTGCCGTGATGTCCTGCTCTCATACAGCAGCCTTCTCCCAAACAGGGCTATCTTGGCATACCCAACCTGAATCATGTGGACTGCCCGACTAGATTCATAGCAGAGACTCCCAACATGCAAGCAGTACAGGTAATTAACAAATGCTATATAAAGGGGAATGAAAAGACTTTTATTGCTTACTTAGTCCCTGATTACAATATCAGGCTGTTGGACCGCCGACTGCTATTGCGGCGGTCAGGAGACCGACTGACAAGCAGTCAGCAGTCCGACTGCCCAATTATGACAGGAGAAATGTGCTGGTGGTCGGAAAGTGCTCTTTAACACTGCAGTTTGTGCTGCGGCCCAGGAAAAGAGCTCTGGAACAAGCCACAGTGTTAAAGAGCACTTTGTGAACATTCATGCACTGTGTGCCATGCACCATATGGTGTGTGGCACATGGTGCATGGATGTGCCTGGGGGCCCTGCATGTGCCCCCAGGGCCTCTTTGCAATGGCTCACGAGGGATGGAGCCACCCAAGTCCCTTTCGAACAGCCTTTTCATGACTGTGGGACTGCCATGAAAAGGCTGTCGGAAGGGACATCATAATCCAGACAGCGGGGCCTTCCTTGGCACCACCGTCATTAGGGATTGCGATTCTGACCGCTGCCCCCTCAGAATCAGTATATCCTGTCGGAGGCGACGGTCTCTCCCCTGTCTAACAAGGGTCCGCTCGCCTGCATCATAACGCGGTGGTCGAACCGAAGGCCTGATGGGGCGGGCCTCCCCCAACAGCCTGTCAGTGGCGGTCCTACCCTACATTGTAATTAGGTCCTTATGTAGAAAGTAAAAAATGCACAGTTTAATGGGTGAGGGTTCCAAATGAAAACGTGGTTAAAACTAACAGAAATTCATAATTGCCACTAAATCATATTTTAAGGCACACAGTTAATGACACACACAGAGAAATATATAAAATGTTGCCCCTAATTCTTTGGCTGGTCAACCTTTCATTGTGCTGATCCAGGCAGTGCTTGTAACATGGATACTTGACTGCTTTTAAATTCCTAAATAAATCCACACACACAGTTCCAATATAAATGACAGAACGGCTAAACTAAAACATTGCTTTCTGGAGATAACATGCACGTTTTAGAGTGTGAACTCCGAGGGGTGGGGGTGAGTCTCACATGTTTTAAATTGGACCTAAAGTCCACAGCAGCTGATGACTGTTGAAATTATGTTGTAAAGAGAACTCCTGTGACCTTTATAACACAATATGTAGAAGCACCCTCTTGTATGTAGACAATGGCAACCACATTTCGTCAGCTTTGTGATTTATTTAAAGCCAGAATTTTGACATTACAAGATACAACAAAAAATCCACTTTACAGTAAAAATTAGGATTTTGTTTTAGCCTTCAACACCACCTTCCAATATGGCAATGTTCATGTACAAAACAATTTGAGGACTAGTGTGGCCTGCAGAATCATGAGATGACCTCATTGGACTCTGATTAGTTAGGGATAAATGATTCTAGTCTGTAAAGGAAATGTTGCCAGGTTTAGTGTAGAAGAAGCATGTTCAAAAATAGGCTAAAAGTTGCAAGGATTTGTAACATGTGATTCTTTGAAGGCTTCTGTGGCAGCAAACATAGCATTAAAGACGTTTAAAGAAGTGTAGATGTTGTAAAAACTTTTTCAGGAAAGTTAATCGGACTGCTCTCTGGGTTCAGCCCTTGCCCTCCTGAACAATTCTTTATGCCAAGGCTGGGTACCTGAGGCCTTCAAAGAGGCAGTGGTGATTTCCTTCCTGAAGAGGCCTGGAGTGGACCCTCGGACGCTGTCAAATTGCCACCCTAATTCTTTGCTCCCGTACCTGGCCAAGGTACTAGAGGCCCATGTGGCAAAATGTCTGTTCAGGAAAAATTAGAAGTCTTACACTGAGTAAGAACTACCCTGAGCACTCTTGGGGCACTGAAAGTGCGTGATTATAAATGAACTAGGGGTAGATAACGTGAAGATCAAAACTTCATGAATGTTTTTATTCCTTTGATTAAATCCAAAACGATATCCATTGAAACATATTTCTTGTTATGTAGATTAAACATCCATTTCAGAATAAATCCATTGCAATTCATGGCACATATTCAACATAAGGTAGAATGGAAACCCCAATGCATTTCGTGCTGAAGCAGCACTTCTTCGGGGGGATATATTTCTAGGAGAAAAAGAAATGAAACAGACTGTAGGTATGCTGAAGAACAGGAACGTGATGACACAAAAATATATACTAAACGGACTTAAAGGAAAGTAGGAAAAACATCACAGGAAGACCCAGTGTGAACGTCCTGAAGAAAATGGAGAAGAAATACCAAGTAG